>NW_008690066.1:0-38020 GCF_000695815.1 Acanthisitta chloris | reverse complement strand
TAAAATATCTGGTGGCTAAGCACCAGGCAGGCTATGTTGCAATTTCTCCTTCACTGGAGGTTTATAAGAACCGATTAGACCAACATCTGTCACACACAGATGGATCCTGCTCCAATGGAGAGGCTGAACTGCATGTGCTCTGGAGATCTCTTCAGTGCTTGCACAGCATGAAGAAATGGAGCTCAGCATCGAAACAGTTATGGGATTAGCAAAACACCTCTGGCTCCTTGCTTCCAGTTCAACACAGGCCAGAAAATGTGCAGATCAGTTCAGTCCCATGTGTTAGTTAACCTCTGTGTTATTCAGCCAAAGTTTCTCAGCCTGCACTTGATTTCTGAGCACAGCTAGGAGAGGAGACTGGCAGTGCGTGTAAATCATTCTGGCAAATTCACTGGCAAATGTTAAATCAATCCAGTAAAACTTTAATATTGCTTTTCATGCCAAAATGAGCTATAACTGCTACTTAACTTTGCAGTTAACTGTACTATATAAGTATCCAGTTATTACTGTATAGCTATAAAAATATAGTTATAAAATTGTATACGGTAGTTACTTATTAAGTAGCTATAACAGCTGTGTGGGGTTTTTTTTCAGAAAGTGTTTTGCAGAGTCAAAGCAATGGAAAAACTTCCACTTGCTTCAATGGAAAATGTATCAGAATTAAAGGTAGAATATTAATGTCTTTTGACAATTAGTTTCAAGAATCAGTGGTAGGCACAGCAGAGCCACAGTGGTAACATGTAACTGGAATTCACAGTGTACACTCCTCTGATGGAATTTGCTAAGTATGTTACAGTCAAAAAATTACATTCTTCTAATCCAAAAGCCATCTGACATTTGTTTTAAGATGTTATGAGTATTCTAGTAATGCATGAGGTAGATTTTAGTAACTATCTTATCAGATAGCATCTCTTCTGTGGGATTCTCTGCACTGCTTTGCCCTGTCTCCTGCTTTGTGTGCAGTTTAAGGATTGATATGAGAAGAGGGACAGGAAAATTCTAGTTTGAGAAGAGCATTGTAATTTCTCCAGATCCCTGTGTTGCTCAGGCCACTTGAGTGGAATTGTTTTGAGGCATGAAGTGCTTTGCCACCCAGCACAGATAAGGCTGAGACCAAACCTGCACAAGAGTGTTCCTCAGTTTAGGCTTGTGGGACCCAGCACAGATAAGGCTGAGACCAAACTTGCACAAGGGTGTTCCTCAGTTTAGGCTCGTGGGGTGGGTTGTGCAGGCACCTCCAGCCTCAGGGGTACTCTGCAGGGCTGAGCCCTAAGGCCTGGCTGTTTGTGCTCAAGAGAGGGCCACATCCCTTGTGAAGCCTAGAGGAAAGTCTCTCACTGAGCTACTAGTGATCAAGGCCAGGTATGAGTACAACACATGTTACATCAAGGTGTGTGTGTGCTGTATGACAGCTATACAATGAGTGCCCATCATAAGCACACAGAAAACATATTGTCCCTTCCCAGGCTTGTAGGAAAACACTTGAGCCTTTGTTTTTGAGGCACTTGACCCTTGAGGCTTTTAAAAGTAGTTGACCCTGACACTTCTCTGCTAGATGGTTATACCACCAACTGTGCACCATAAATTGCCAGGCCAGTTAACATTCAATTACCCACTGGTGTTTGGGGGCATTATTCTACTGGACAGCAGAGCCAGCTGGGGATCAGCAGCACTTACTGGTTTAGGAGGAATGTCACACAGGCACAGCTCCATTGCTTGCAGAGCCAGCTCCAGTCTGGCAGCAGGTTCTCTGCAGTTGTGTTGCACAGTCTGAGGACAAAATTAAGCAGCACACCTAGACTGAGCTTGCCAGCTTTAAATGTGTCTGTCCCATTCCTCTCTCCTTCCCATTCCCTCGCTATCCCAGTCTTTCCCACACTCTTCTTTTTCACTCTGGTAATAATGAAGCCTTTACCTTGAGGAGCTATGCTGGACTCCAGCTGACTACCTACAGAGCCTCCTTGGGTCCCTGTGTTGCTTCCCCTGTACCAGGGCTGCAGAGCAGGGACACTCATGTCTGGCATTGGTGGCATCAAG
Organism: Acanthisitta chloris; assembly: GCF_000695815.1. Taxonomy (NCBI): domain Eukaryota; kingdom Metazoa; phylum Chordata; class Aves; order Passeriformes; family Acanthisittidae; genus Acanthisitta; species Acanthisitta chloris. Next base: position 35,983 of record NW_008690066.1, on the reverse strand, counting down.
CCCAAGATGGTAAATGCAGACAGATCACTGAGCACTGAAGAGAAAAACATGACTTGCTCTGTAGTGGGATAAGTAGGCTCGTTATCTTTGGCCACATGCCAGTGTTGTTAGTGCTGTGTTGTCTCTGGGTAACACTATCTGGATGTCCCTGTGTCACCCTCACCAGGACCTGTATGATATGGTTCCTGCCATTGTCTGGAGTGTTCCAGCACTTCTGTTTCATCCTGCAGTTTCTTTGAATTGTGCCACATCTCCTAAATGGATAATGTACTATTTCAAAAGAGGAAAACTTGGTTTTTCCTCTGTCCTTGTAACCTCTAGTTGGAGTCTTGTAGGGTTGAGTACAGTAGATTGTCATTTCCTGGCCTTCAATAGTAAAAGAGAACTATTCATGGTACATTTGAAGAATTCATCACTAAGAAAGAACAGGAGAAGCACATGGAGATTCATGATATTTTTAAAAACTGTGAAGTAGGAGTTTGGGTGTGAGAAAAAAACCCTACAGCTTATTTTCATTTAAATGAATTTGTTTTCTGAAATTAGATTTGTTCAAAGTCAAAATATTTCCAAAACCATATCAGTTTTGTCAAGAAGAGTGGCAGACAAAGTAATTGAAGAAGTAGGCACACATTATGCTTTGTGACAAGGGATCAGGTTATTTCCTAGACTAAGATTCTGACTCATTCCCTGCTTTGTTGTAATCTAACTGTCAAGGACGGAAGGATTTCCGAGTGAGTCCCACAAAAGAAACTTGGATTGGGATATTGGAAAACCAATGCCACATGTGCCTTCCAAAGTGGAAAAGCAAGAGGTTTAGTCTGCAAACAGATGTCTCAGTACACTTTTGACAGAAGAGTAATTTGAAAGGCATTATTTTAATCTCTGAAGGACAAAACTAAAAATTATTTCAATGCTTAAATGTGGTCACAAACAACTTAGGTGGCACTTCTGGACCATGCTACTTTTGTCATAGGATTGCAGTAATGCTGTATTGGACCAAGTCTGGAAACAGTAAAAAGGAAATGATAGCACAAGGTGTGTATGGCAGGAGGCAAAGTCTGAACTGGTAGAGAAAGTCTGGGATCAGAAGCTGGTTTTTTTCCTCAGTCTAGACATGAAGTTATTTCTATTAGTTTGAGGGATCTGTCAGCTCCTTGGGGTCCCTCTGAAGCAGTCTGTGGGCTACTTTAGCAATTGGGGTGCCAGGACTGCCTCTGATCACACAACCAGAGTGAGTACCAGTCCTTCCATACACACACAGATCAGGTGTGCTGGGGAGCTACGTGGAGAGAAAACACCATTCCAAAAAGTGCATGGACAACCTGGGTAGAAGGGCACCATGGCAGGACACAAATGACAGTAGGAGAGAGGGTTTAGTAGGAGAGAGAAGAAGTAAGTTACACAGAGTTTGAGATGGTGACCTCATGCCCAAAACGTGTTTCAAGCAGAGCACTGGATGTGCACATGAAAGTCCAAAGAAGCTGCAGATGTGTAAAATGACTGTGTCACAGGGCTGGAGGTTGAGAATGGCATGTCTGGTGGGCACCTGTCTCCAAAGCAGCAATCCAAGAAGACTATGCAGCTGCTCCCAAAGGTTGGGGCTGCCTGTGTTCATAAGGAAGGTCCTGATATGTCCTGGGCCCCTCCAGCTCTGCTTCACTGCTTGGCCAGAAGCACCACAGCCCACGTGGCTCTGTGTTGGGGTGCTGGGATGGGCAGGATGCAAGAAGCTGTCAGCTCTCAGTCTTGCTCCCTCAGGACCCATCCCACTGCCTGTTCCCAGAGCACACCTAACGCCTACGGGCGGCGTTTGGCTGCCTGCAGAGCTCAGCTGGGGCCAAGCTCTTTGAAAACAGGCCTGGGTTGTGATGGAGGAGGTAATGAGGATGGCACTACTGTGTGGGGTTTTCTTTAGTTAATGGCACACAGTGGTTAGGGTGCCTGTGCAGGGAAACCTCAGTATTCAGTCTTCCTCAGTCTGGGGAAGCTCAAGCATGTGTTTCCCAAGAAGGCAGCCTAGTAAGCCAGCCAACTGTGGGAGGGGTAGAAAATTGGAGCTTGTTGTTGAAGCTGGGTCTTGGCAGAATAAATTATACATGACTCAAAGGGCCAGGAAGAGAGCAACCAGGGGCAGTGTGACTGCAGCCTGGGGGCTACAGCAGAGCTGGGAAGGGAATAAAGCTTGGCATATCCCCATCTCCATGGCTATTTCTCCATCTGAGTTCATGCAAAAGACAGTCTAGAACCAGACGTGAAGATTGCTGTTCTTAGAAGGAGACATTAACCTTTCACCACAGGCTTAGGCTCCTTCCCTGAGCCTTTCTTTGGAGTCCTTATTTCCTCAGTGGCTGCCTTGTGCTTGTTTAGACCCACTCAGGTCACTAAGGATAGCTATTTCTTGGGCAAGTGCTTTAGACAGCAGGATGTCCTATAGGGCTTGGGTACTGGCATCACTACTGTCATGAGTTTATAATGTATAAATGGGGATAATATATGTCAGAAGAGACCTCCAGGTGTCATCCTATCCAACCTCTTCCTCAAACTATGGTCAAGTACAGCAAATTTCTCAGGGCCAAGTGAAGCTGAGCTTTGAATATCTGCAGGACACTCCACAACCTCACCAGGCAAAGTCTTCCAGAGTTATTAGCCTCACTGTGAACATTTTTGTCCTTGCATCTAGACAGAATTTCCTTTCCTGTAACTTGTGATGTTTGCCATTGTCCTTCCAATGTGCACCTCTGAGGAAAGTCTGGCACTGCCCTACCTTAGGTAACTGATGGCAGGATTTAGGTGCCTCCTTGCCAGGGTTTGGCACTGGCACTGCCTTGGCTCCCTGCTCAGCATTGCCATTCAGAGGTGCCTAACCCTCCCTGCCCACTGCAGTTTGCCAGCAAGCACAGCATCCTGTTGGTCTGGAGGGACAACCCTGTAAGTCTGTGTTGGATTTGGCACTATCATTGGCTAATTATATCATGTCATGGAATTTTCATCTATGGTGTCTGTTCCCTTGCAGTTTCCCCAATTTCTGTTTAAATTTGCAACATTGCCTGAGTAAAGAATCATATGGAATGTGGCCAGCTATTATTTTGTATTGAAAGAAGCAGATGCTGTGGAACAATTAAAAATCATCCTCAACACCATAAATGTTTCCAAATATAAGCAGATACTCAAGAATGAATGTGCAGGAAAAGAGAATCTGTTTATTATGTTGTCATTTTATACAGCTAAACCATTTCTTTTGTGCTTTGTTTGCACTGAGATATGGATCCTTTGTAGGTAGCAGCTGTACACCAGCTGTGTATATAGGTCCCTCTATAAAGATTACAGAAGGAACACACAGGCTGCAGTGTGGAAAAGGAAAAGTAAAAATACAAAAGATGTGCTGGACATTGTCTATGATCCACTAAATGTCCCACAAATGGAACCAGTCAGCTCCAGTGCCTCTGAATGGGTTACCTGTTCAGTTAGTAAATCGACTGTGTTTTCAGGAGTGCCTCAGCTGGCACTGGAACAGGTCCAGAAAGGTCATGACTGAGCCTGAGCTAATGAGCCCCACTAAAGTAATTTCTGCTCTTTGTGGACACAAAAGTGGTATTATACATGGGCAGCTGCTGAGGGCTGACTGTACTGCTTGAGACCAGCCAATGTAGGGATTCCTCAGCCTCATGCTTCTGGGCTGGGGACACTGCAATCATTTGGCTGTTATTGAACCTGTCAGCTTGTGCATTTACACACTCTTATGTTTGAGGTTTTCCATTAAACTTCCCATTTAAAGTAATTCATGCTTATACATTCCTATGGAAAATTGGCTGTACAGGCTTTTTCTTGTTGTCTCCTAGGCTTTATTCCTTAAAACAAGCTGAAAGTCAGAAGAAAATCTCAGGGAATGTGCCTCCAGTAAATGGGGAGCTGGGGCTTGGTGAAAGTAGCAGCAAACAGTTTCCTTAAAGATAGTGGAGCTGCTCATGAGAAGAATTTGAGAGTGGGAGCTCAACACGATAGTGGACATTGTCCTACCAGACACACACCATGGAGACCCAAACAGAAGTTGGCATATCTTACATGTTTGCTACCATGGAGTTTTCCAGTTGTCCCATGCCTTGGCAGCTCCTTGGTTTCTCTGGAGTGCTCTCCTCCCCTTCACTGCAAGGTTGAAAGGCAGATTCTCTTCCAGGTGAGTCTGCCAATGCTCGTTCCCAAATGATTTTTATCACTGGTTTCTGGTACTTTGAAGAATAAGATGTATTTGGTCTGATATTAAAACCAAAGTGAAAATCACAAAGGAACAGAGATTACCAGGAATTTGAAAACAACCAGGTCAAAAACCCCTCCTTATATAAACATGGCTGGGAGTTACACACTGGTGGTGAAAGCAAGTCTTCATGACTGCAAATCCATCAATAATGCAAACTGTTTCTGCCTGTTTCTTTCTTCCTCTCTCTTACATGGGTTAACTTGCTAATGCTTGCTTTAATAGGGTTTTTTTTTAAGGATTTATCAACAGTGGATTAAAGACCAGATTATAGGGCATGCAGCTTTGGGTTGCTTCTTGTGGTATCCAGTGGCTGCTCTATACTTAGTGTTTGCAAGACCAGGTCTAACTTGCAATATATACAAGCACTCACAGCAATCTTTTCTTCAGACTCTCTGTCTGAGATGATTCAGCACTGAAAGATGCAGCCTCTAACACTGCCTTTTTCTTCTTGAGCCAAAACTTCATAACTCCTTAAAGAAACCCAACCCCATATTAATACAACACATAATCACAAATTCTCTTACCTGATGAACTGTGCTGGATGCATGTGGAATATTAAATTAGCTTTCGTGGTGCTTTGAGCTGTTGCTAGGATCTGTGTGGTTCCCTGGAGACATCAGTGGTGCTGTTAGAGATTGGGATGCTGTTGTACAAGGTCTCACAACAGAACCACTGTCCTTTTCTACTGTCACCTGCCCTGTCCCAGACTGGGATTCATGCTGGAGAACCAGAAGCCTAAATCCTATTGCCAAACATCCTTAGTAGTTCCACAGGATTGGCTAAGCACATTTGCTTGCTGACCTGGAGAACTTCCTAGGAAAACTATTTCAGGAAAACAAGAATAAAATATAGCATAGGCAAATACATTTTTGGCAATCAAAACAAAGCTGTGCCTGCCTTTTTTTTTTTTTTTCCCAGAGAATCAGTTTTTAATGTGGTATTGCACACGTTCTTCTGCTATTCTTTTCTAAATTAAACTGTCACTTGTGCAGCTTCCTGTACCAACACAGGGTTGTTTTCTCAGGAAATATGTTGGGTGCTGAATACAATTCAAATATCAGTTTGAGAAAACAAAGACTGGGAAAAAAGGAACTGGATGTACAAAGTAACATGTTGTAAGGCCACATTCTTTCTGAGGGTAGCATCTAGGCTGCTGATGACACATTGGGTTAGGAAAATAATCAGCCACATCTCCAAAGAATGTTCCCTTCTTCTGCATTTGTATAATTCTTTTGGGCCTACATGTAAAGACAGGATTTAATTCTTTAAATCTAGAAGACCAACTGAGCAATCTTATTTCTTTCACTTCATTTTTTTAAGTCACAAAGCCAGGGAACCATAGCTTTGTTTTATACTTTGCTACAGGACAAGCAGAAATTTTGGGGGCATGATCTTTAAGACAGAAGATCAATTTCAAGCAATTTGTGTTGAAAGCTCTGGTGAAACATCCACAAATGTTTTCTCCATGTATTGGCCCCTGCCATTTCAAAGCAGTACACATTGAGCCAAAGGGCTGCTCTACCTGTTGAAGTAGTAATATGTGCTCTTTAACCTGGACTTTCTTAAAAACAGTGGCAAATTCTGAATATATTGTCAAGGGTTAATTTTGTATCTCCCTGGGACCTCCTAAGCATTTTTTTCCTGATCTGAATGATGATCTAACTATTCTTATTGGCTCTGTAGCACCTCCTCTACCCCTCCCTTAACCCCCAAATATTTAGATTGCTGCCAAGGTCTATTTTGTTTTCACTGAGTGCATTACTCCTCAAATTTCCTTAATGCGACATGTGGCATGTGCTAACTTACCTAGCCTGTTCCCTTGATTTCAGCCAGGAAATCTGCCCTGCTCTTCTCTCAGCAGCTTTTGCCTCCACTGCAGAGGTTCTGTAGCTGCTCAGGAGCAGTTGCTGAGCTGCCATAAATTACAAGTAGGTGTAGTAAAGGAAATTGAAATGGATCCTGGTTTTCTCCAAACCTGAGTGGTGAAGGAGCTTCCTGTGCTGCTGAGCTACCCCTGGAGCAAGAGGAATAACTGCTAAGAGAAAGTCAGAGCAGAAAGTTGGAAGTGGAAACCACCAATGTTGTCCCAAACTAAGCCATCATCACTAATGACTCACATGTGTTTAATGATGCTCATTTTTAAAAAAAAATAAATTCTGGGTGTTTGGAGACAATAAGGATGAAAAGTTTAAAAAAAAGATGCAGAAGGCAGGGAGGGGAATAAAACCAAAGAAAGAAAACACTCCACCCAACAAGAAAAAAAGCTTCTAACACGTTTTTCTTTCTGCCATAGTCTAATGGGCACTGAGGAAAGCACAGCTTCGTAATGTTTGGCAAATCTGAAATGGAAAAGTGTCTCTGATTAGAGAGTGTTTCTACAAAACTGTTGCTATTTAAAGGACACTTTTATTAAAACTTCTATGAACCCAACTGAAAATTGATGGTCCTAATTATAAACATGGATCAAAATCATTCTTATCCTGATCATGCCTATCCAAGTGTTTTACAGTTCTGTTAGAAACTTTTATAGCTGTGCTAGAAGGCACTGGTGTATCTCTAAAATATTTTTCAGATGCTGTTGACAATGATGGGTAGTGCATTGGGCCCCAGAAGTGCTGTTGATATTTAATTTGATTCCAAATGTTATATACTGAGATATATATATGTAGACACATACACTTCTCTACCTACACATATTTATATATTTTAATGTATGTTTGTGCATGCATATGTGTAAAAGATTTATGAACTCCTCTCTGAATTGGAAATTAATGTCAGAAACTGCCTGTTTCATGCAGGTGAAGGGAAAACAGGTGTCAATCACTTTCTACGTTATTTTTCTGCCTTTCAGCTTCTTGCTTTGTGGATCTAGGATGCAAATCAAGGAGAACTTCAGCAGTTTGAGAAGGTGAGTGTTAGGTTATGCTTTGGTTGTTTTTTTCCCCAGAATTTTGAAACAAAGTTCTGTTTCTACTTATTGAGATTTTTAGGGGGAAACTCACTTTACTATGTAATTTAAATGTAACTGAAAACAAGGAAAGGTGGGGAAAAAAACCCCAAAACTTCAACATGTAGAGAGAAAAACAGAAGCAAATACCAGTTACAATCAAATGCCTATTTTCATCCTCACGTTTCCTCATTGTTCTCACCTCAGCTGGTAAAGATACAGCCTTGGCAATGATGCAAAGTTTTGTTTCTGACTTTTGAAGCCAGTTTGATGTACAAGCTAACATCCTCAGACTCTTATATATCTGTACTTCCTAAGAAGTTTGTGGATTCCAATACAAAGGAATCAAGAGTGTGAGAGAGCCTGGGCTGTTAGCAAGTCAGTAGCCTCTTTCTCAATATTTCCAGTCTAACCTGAAATGGATGTAAGCAGAAATCGCAGAGGAAAGACTAGTCCTAAGGAATTTCTATGGAGAATTTGTGAATGGTGGAGTTTAACTCACAGAGGCCTGGAAAAGTTCCTTTTCTGTGCATGCTCTATGCTAGAAGTCATTTGGATATGTCTCTTGTAATTTGAAATCTTGCTGCTGCTGTTCCTTTTGGCCTCCCTGTATTTCTCCACTTCAAAACAATCACACTCTTCTTGTATTTGGTATTAGAGATTTTTCTGTCCTACTGTTTTTGTCCCTTCTGGGAGCAAGCAGAGCTTTGCACTGGCCTGAGGAGGAGGAGTACCTGCTCCTTACCAAGCAGCCCTGGCCTCACACGACCTGGAATGCCATGGAATTAGCCAATACTCCTCAAGTGATTTAATATCAGCTGAGCAGCTTTTTCTTAAACAGTCCTGGTATTCCAGAAATATTCACAGTCAGCCTTTATCTCACCAAAATTTGCCATAAAAGAGTGGCCTCTGTACTGCCTGAAGTCAAGCCCTAAGGAATTTAGTACCTGCACCTATGTGAGCCACTTCTTCTGTGTATGTGATGTGATAATGGTTTCTGGTACTGTTATTCACCCCTATTGTGAAGCTGCATTTTATGAATACCTGGGCTAATTCCCACTAGTGTGTTGGAGGGATCTTCTGTGATAAGAAAAAGAATAGTTATACAAAAATAAGAACAATTTGCAATTACCTGTGGAAAGAAAGCTCACATTTGGTCCTGCAGCAGTAGGGAATATTCCAGTTTTACAAGCAACGAAGAAGAATGTCTCTAGAGATTTGCACTGGCATCAGGCAAAGTTCATTTTCCTTTGTCTTACAAATACTATTGTTTGTAACGCTGTACCTGAGGTGAAGGTTTTGGGGAAGGCATCAGCAGGGCAATAGTGGAAATAGCTCACTGGAAGCCTGGGGATGGTGACTGGACTTAAAATTCGATGGGGAGTCTGCATAAGCAACAGCATCTTGTCAACCTATATCCATTGGTGTCTGGGCTGCTGTGTTGCATCAGCTGGGATTTCTTCACTGTGTCAGGTGCAATATACTGGGAATCATGACAGGACTGGATGCTGTGGTTAAGTCTGGGTAGGTTTCTTTAACTTACTAATGGAAAAGGCATGTTTTCTTGCAGGTGCCTGAATGCCCAGCAGCAAAGCTGAGAAGATGCACAGAGTTTTGATGTCTCAAAGGCTGCAGAGCTATGAAAAATAACTTCTTTGTCAAAGACAGGCAGTCACAGTGCTTCCATGAGGGCTTATCTAGCAGTGAAAGGACTGAGAATATGTGAGGAATGGGTTGAGACTGGAGAAGCAAGATTGCCCCCACTAAAATACTGTTCTCGTTGCTCTACATAGCTTTCTACATGCATTAGGTTTGAATCGTTTCTACTGAAACGTGTCAAGTGCAAAATTATTTTAATAGGAGAAAAATTTATCCTATTCTGTGTATTCTATTGGTCTGCATAAAGAAAAACCTGAGGGCATGGTATAAAATTGTGGAAGTCAGTGATGACAAATCTGTTTTCCTCTGCCGTGTTTTTAAGAAGTATTTATAAGGACAGATGGTGGGCAGCAGCAGAACATGTTCAGCTTTATCAAGACATTTGGATAACAAGCACAGACTGAAATGCACTTCTTTCCTTCTCAACTTAATAATTTTAATTAGAGGCAAAAGGTGTGGTAGTCTCATTGTCTGGAGGCGTATGTGCAATATTGTCTTGGTTAGGCAGGACTGGGTGGGAGAGAATATCACTGCTTCTAATGAAGGGTGGTGCATTATCTGTGCAATCTCAATTTTTTTTTATTGTCTGGTAATCTAAAAAATGCAAATTCCAAATCTGCTGTTGCACAACATACGTAGAGATACACTGAGGCTATGCTTTCAGTTAGTCAGAGAACAAAAACATGACTACAAAATGTGTGCAAGTAATACTGTGCCACTGGGGAGGAAAGGCTTTTTAACAAATAGTGGGACATACATCTATCATTTGAGGGGGAACTTTCAAAGCTACCTATGTAACTTAGTGGTCTCTGGAACTCGCTTTTTAACAAATAGTGGGACATACATTTATCATTTGAGGGGGAACTTAGTGGTCTCTGGAACTCCTTCATTATTTAAATGCTTTTGAAAATCTTACTTATTAACAAATCATCTTGAACTTCTCTCTGTAAGGACATCAAAGTGTTTTAGAAATAGTAATTAAGGATCATATACTTTAACCAGGTCTAATGGTGATCATTTATCCTACTTATCTCTGGTCATATTCTAGCTTTTTTGTAAAGCTACTTGCACAGGTGATGATGTGTATTTTGTCCTTTACCAGCTCTGCACGCTCCAACCCAGGAAATGTTTCTCCTGCTTTTGGATGCTGCAGTGGGAGATGTACCAGTATTGTGCTTCCAAAAGGAAGCATTGAAATGAGATTCACACCCTGAGCAGCCTTGGCATAACATTCTTAGTGTGTGTTCCCTCTCTCATGTACTGGTTATGGAAATACTCAAAATACCTTCCTCTGACAAACATGCATTTGTTAAGAGCTGTGTACTTCTAAGATTTCCTGTGAGAAACTAAGCTGTCTTCTTGCTTCGTCATCACAGTCCTCGTGGAGGTGTCTGATATATCCACCACAAGGAAAGGTCATGCTATTTGTGCACAGTAATTTCTGATAGTATCCTGGTCTGCATCAAACTTTAGGTTTTGGTTTCACATGATCATAAATCTTTAAACCAATAAAATAATTGACTCTAGAAAATCATACTGAATGTTTCCCTTACTGACTGAAGTTCACTTCTTGAGAAGTGGTTTAAGGACTGTTATCAGCCTTCTGGCTGTAAAAATGCAGCACAGATCTATCAGTTAATTACCTTTTAGTCGCTACTGTTTAGAAGAAAGCTCAGTACAGTCTGCAAAGCTACCAAATTACGTCTTTTATTCTAGAAACTGGTTTTTGTGTCCTTTCAAGAGTGGGAGAACTGAGGTTTTGTGCCCATACACAACCATCATTCTCTCACATCAACTGGTAAATAGGATTAATGTTCTAGTCTTGTGGTCTTTCAGGCAAATGATATATGGCCCAATAAACCATGGTGAATTGCTATACAAAACATAATTTCAAACTCTCAGTACCTAGTTAAGTTTTGGTAAGGAGGACTGATAAAAAGCATGAGAAGCAGGTATGTCAGAGTAGTGAAAAAAAATCCGATTTCTGTCACTTCCTCCTTTCATCATAGACCTTTCCAAATATCAGATACATGACTGAACCTGGAGGAAGAGGCAGTTACATTTTCTTGTGATGGCATTGCTTTGGGAAGAGCCAGTCCTTGACACCAGGAGCAGCAAAGGAATCAGGGCCAGCCTCTGAACAAGAGATGTGAACAATATTCCTCATATCAAGCTGTCTTCATTTACCAATACTGTGTAGCTTACCTGTGGTGGTTACCTGGGTTGTTAGAGACCAATTATAACAAAAAGAAAAAATTAAAGACACATCAGAGAGCATAATAACCAAACCTGAGAATTTCAGCCTTGTTTTGGGAGAACAGTATTTTTAAAATGTTTGTGTATTATAACATATGGAGACATATGTTCTGGGAACCTCACAATTATTAATATTTTAAAAGGGCAACTCTTTTGAACTCTGTGTCTGTTGGTTATATTTGATTGGAAGAGCAGGTCAGTGTGCTAAACCAATTTAAATTTCAATAAAATTATATTAGTTCATGTTTTAAAATGCTTATAGTGCCTACAAGGCAATTTTTTTTGGATGTGATGCTGTTTCACGGACAACATAGTCTATGTTTCATGGTTCTTCTATTTGTAACTGCTTATAAGACATTGTAATATATAAAAGATTAATTGTAGATATTAGTATAGATACCTGAGATCTTGATAAGCAAACCCACGTTCAAGTGCAAGACATTGTACTTAACTGAGGAAGAGCTCTTGGTGTGAAGACCCCTGGACTCATGATTCCTGACAAGGGCAAACGTTCAGCACAATGTGTTGCCCTGGACTCATGATTCCTGACAAGGGCAAACATTCAGCACAGTGTGTTTTGTACACTCTTTGAAGACCTATTTCTGTGAGCAGGTAACTTCAGATTGCTCCTGTAGGCAGACCAGCACATGCATGGAGGTTTGTAGATCTGATCTGAAACAGCACAGCTGGCACTACTCCACTGCCTTGAGAAGAGCTGCTTTGGTTTACATGTGGTGAGATGCTGGCTCTGAGCATCCAGCGTGGTTCACACGATTGGTCTGAGATGAAAATGTAGATTTTGCTGGCTTACAAGGCTAGGAAGGATGTATCTCCTATAGGGTGTGTCTGATCAGTTATGTTTCATAGCTGTTGTGTATTGTTTTTGAAAAGAGAGATAAATGCCTTGCAAGGAACAAACCTGTCTCACCCCATCTAATCACCTGCAGTAAAAGCTGTCGAAAACAAATTTGCTCATTCCTGTGTGTCAAAGTATTCACATTAAACTTTTCCTGAGTCTACAGCAGTCTTATCATCACTTTTCTTGTTACTTCTCTTACCGACTGTGGCCAAATATCAGCAAATAAATATCTTCCCAACCATAACTTGATTTATAGGTAAATGACTTCATACCACTATGCCAGGTCAGCATTGGATGCCAAGCTAATTCACATGCTGCTATACAAAAAGAGCATGTGAAATACCTAAGCTGTAATTAACACAAATCAGCTGCCTTTGTTTTAGGTGATAGAAAAATAATGGATATTCACATTTTGGGGGAATGTAAGTTCCAGACTTTTGCCTTTCTGCTGTTGCCTGGGGCTGACTGGTAGCATGAACCCTGCAAGAACCATCAGGGTATTCACCTAACAATCTGAACATGGTGACTGGAGACAGCAAAATGTTTAATTTCTCCTTTTATTACAGCTGACAGAATTACAGGAGGAGTAGGGATGATGCATGGGTGCAGTCTATGAGCAATGCCCATTGGAAAAACTGGCCTAGTACATTCAGACCTTGAGAGGCTCTGTCTTGCTCACACTCTCTTTTCCTCTCACACACATCCAGTACTGTCTGTCAGAAATTCCTACTCACTGTTCAGCCTCTCTGGCTTCTTTTTTCTTGTACAATTACTGGTTTTACATCTAGTGAGCTGTAAATTTTAGGTCAGAGCACAAGCTCTTGGCTGTGTATGTAGCAGAGATGCTGAACAGGCATAATACAGGAGAACATTTCAGTTCCAGTAAGTACCACATAGCTAATCCACCCATGTCCATGCAACACATACTGCATATGTGGCTTCCACAGCACTGCAGGAACATTTGCTTCTCCTTATATTATGTTTCACAAGCAGCTTTGCTTTTGGCATCATGTCATGGTTTTGTGCCTTGGAAAAAGAGCATGTGCAGGGCAGGACAGCTCACTGGGAGCCCAGAGAGGAGAACACTACAAATTTGACTAAACTAGGCCTGAAGGATGAACAGTGGAAAGCTGACAGTTGGTTTTTGGCAAATGACACAGCACACACTGAAAGCTGAGGTCATATACAAAGCACAGGGCAGACTTTCACATACAATTAATTTAATTCCATTAACTGATTTAATGGTTGAATTGTCAGAAGGAAGTCTATTTGTTAAAACAACCTAGGTAAATATAATTGATTGCTTTTGTTGGCTTCTGTAATTTCATTTTTTCTATTTGTCACTTCAGATATGGATTTCAGGTATCAGAAGGAATAGAAGGAATATAGGAAGGAAGCAAATATTTGACTAAGATTTGCATCAGATGTACAGCAAGCAGAAAATTTGAGAACCACATTTGGGACTTAAGAGACTAAGGAAACACTTGTTATATCAAAAAATCCTTCTGTGATGTGAATTCCTATATCCCAACTGTTATTTGGAATCCTTATTGTTATGTGATGTATGAATGGCAAGGTGAAGTCATATATGGAGGATTTCCTATTTTTTTTACACTCAACTATGTAATATATACATGCATTCAGCATGCCCAAAACATTAAATCAATTATATTAAGTAAACTGTATATTTTGGGAGAGATAATTTAACTTCAGTAAAGCATAATAGCCATTAATTTCTGTAATTTAGAAAACACTTCTATCATAAAACTCTGTGTCTAGTAACCAAAAGAGAAGTGCAAATTATGGCAAACTGGTTGCAAAGGCACTAAGCAGTCTATATTCCCCCCAAAAGAATGAAAAAATGCAGGACTCCTACAGGAGCCCTGGAATGGTCATGGAGCATGAATCTTGGAGATCATTTCCAATCACATATAGATGGAAAGGCAAACCAAGGGTAAATCCTTGACAAACCTGACTGCAGTCTGTGATGAAATGACTGTGTATACTAGTGGGAGGAGAGTGCTAGATGGAGTATATATTGACTTTAGTGAGGATTTTGACGTGTCAGAAGCAGGTGAGAAAACTGAACTCCTCTCAGAGGTGACAGATGATATCACATGTAGTTATAGCCACAAACTGGAGGTTCAGACTGAACATTACAAAACCTGTTCTCACTAGGAGGGTAGTGCAGCACTGGAAGAGGTTGTCTGGAAAGGTTGTAGAGTCTCAGTTTTTTGGATGTTTACAGGTCTTGACCAGAGTCACAACTGACCTAACCAACCAGCATTGGTGGTAGTCCCAATTCCAGAGGGAGGCTGGAGCTGATGACCTTCACTGACCTCTTTTGACCAATCTTTCTGGGACTGTGTACTTGCCACTGACCTTCAAGCAGTGCTTCAGCAAAGCCAGCAGTGAGCATAATACCTTTATTACTTCATGTAGTGTAGTGTAGACACATGTCATGACTTAGGCCCTTGCTAATGCCATTGTAACATTCCTGGCTCGACTTCAACAGCACTTTATGTGGGTCTAAGAACTGCTGAAGTTCCTGCACTGAACTGCAATGGGAATCACATGCCAGGTAAGCCAAGAAAGGAGCTTAAGGCTTCTTCTTCCCTCTAACCATTTATTATCTGCAGCATCAAAGAGAAAGTGGGCTTCCTCGAGTCACCTGCACCATGGAGCCTGTGCCACCTCCCCTTGTGCAAGTTTGCAGAAAAGGGCAAGGCTGGGTGGAGTGTGGATCCCTGCCCAGCTCCTTCCACTCCCCTCCCTGGCCACCGTGGCAGCTCCAGCACAGCCACCTCACCTGCCAGGAGATGGAAGGAAACTCAGTGCCTTGCTGTGCTTCAGAGGTTGTTTTGGGCACCATCATTCCTCTTGCTGGGGGAAAGCTGTGAAGCAACGATGGAGTAAACAGGAAATGATTCACCAGTTTTTTGCACACATCTCAGGCAATATTGGTGCTACAACTAATTTTGCCCTAGAAAGTACTTGTAAAATTAACAACAAAGAAACACCATCTTGTGTTTTTACCTTCGAAGAGCAACAAAAGTCGATTTTAGATTGCCCAGATATTGCCTGCTCTGAGTCCTTTACTGCAACACAGTGTTTTATTCTTCACTGACTTTCCTTACAGGGCCTGCCAAGCACAAATTAGGTCAACCTAAGAGGCAGTATGAAATGTAATTAGTCCAAAACTTTCTTAATTAGTGCTGTTATTTTGGGTGGGGAGAGCTTAGCTCACAGTGGATTGGGGTAGGGCACTTTGGTTGAGAGAGACTCTTTCTAAAGAAAGGTGGATCTAACACTGGATTCCTGCCTAATATATTTTGAAATTTCAGTTGCAATGTTTTATGACCAGAGTGAGGACTGTAATTTGTGCCTGTAGGGTGCTCTGCCTTGCACTACTAGATTGCAATAAAACAACAAACTAACCATTCTTATGGGCAGCATCTTCTTGCAACTAGAATCAGTGTGCTAGCTTTTACCCAAGCAGTATTTGGATGAGGAGAGATTTCTATTTTTCATCAACAAGAAAATTTCACATCTCCCCCCTCCAGGCAGTATAAAACACTGAACAATTTTTTATTAAAGAAAAGAAAAAGTACTAGCCCAGCTTTTCATTTCTGCTGCTCTGCTCGGTTTTTACTACCCTGTGCTGTTTTGGGCTGGGATAGAGTTAACTTTCTTCACAGTGGCTAGTATGGGGCTGTGCTTTGGATTTGTGCAGGACACAGGGCTGACAATACAGTGATGTTTTTGTTGTTGCTGAGCAGTGCTTAGACAGACTCGACTGCTGAGCATCCAGTTAGCGAGAATGAATGTGGGCAACTTAGAATTAAATATATAAATGCATATTTCAATAGGCAGATGAAACCAACCTGATCTTCAGATGAAAAAAACATGTTCTGGAACAACTGATGTGGAATGGGTCCCTCAAAATCTCTCCCAGATCCCTCTTCAGGCAGGAAATAGTTGCCTTCTGGATTTTCAGCATTCATTCATAGGTGATAAAGGAAGGTCAGAAAAGGAATGGAATCCTACTGTGTGGCCTGGGCTGAAGCATCTTTGTGCCCTGGTAATGCTTTCAGTTCTGTTAATGGAACTGGAAAGATTTTAGGTGACTTGAACAGTGATTAAAATTCAGACATCAGAAAGAAATCATTAAACTGTTCCGAGAACTTTAAAAGTATAGTTAAAGGCCCTGTTAAGAGATGCTCACCAAAAAGCCAATGTTAACAGCTATCAGTGACCTCATTATAACCTACTTTCTAGTAGTCTGCAAACTTGTAAAAATATTAGATTAATTCTGTAAGATCTAGTGGGCATTGGGTTTTTATGTTAGAGAAAAATATTTAAAGGAAAATACTACATAATTGTGCAAAAGTAGGCTGTTCTGTGAACACTTACATAAAAAATGCATCCTAACTCCTGATTTTAACATTTTAAAATTTGACTGTTTAGGCATAAATGCATCAAAATAGATCTAAAATTATATTCCTCTTGTACTTTTATTCCTGACTTTATTGACATGTAGATGTGGTGCTTAGGGACAGGTTTCATGGTGAACTTGGCAGTGCTGGGTTAGTGGTTGGACTTGAGGATCTTTAGGCTCTTTTCCAGCCTAACCAATTCTATGATTCTGTGATTCTACCTTTGCCTTTACAGAAATGCTGAAGTGCCTACTAAACCAGACCTGTCATCTAACTCCAGTCACATGAATGAAAGCTTCACAGACAACCAAACCCATTTCTACTTTGGTCATTGGCTGTGAAGCAGTTTTATACTCACAGTACATACATTTTCCCCTCTCTGTAAATCAACCTATCATTTGCATCAAGTCTCTGACAATGCTGTTAAAACAAAGTATATCATGTGCTTAGAAACAAAGAGCTTCAGAGCTTATGTTGACAGCCTTTCTATCTGAGTTTAAAAATCAATCCTTCCTCAAACTGAGGATTAGCCAGCTATACAACAGTGATCAGTTTTGTAACACGTGAAATATGTGTCAAATCTAATAACTAAAGTCCGCGTAAACAAAAGAATGTGTTCAAAAAGATTAGGGGATTATTGCAGGCTCACACAGTCTGATGCCACTTTTCATGCTTCTTGAACAGCTTTTAGCACATCTCAGCTGCTGCCAGTCAACACAGGGCAAATAATGCAGGAGTTTAGGAGAGCTGTGCTGATGCTTTGAATGGGATGGCTATTTGGTGAGCTGGAGACATAAAAGGCTTTTCTTTTTCATAAGAAGGATTTTCTACAAAGGCTGGAAGAGATCCTGCACTTGAGTTAGTACATAGCTAGTTGATATATATCATCCCCATGTAACTATTGACTGTAGCAGCTTAACCAGCAGAGGATGATGTATTCTCAGAGTTTCTTGTCAGTCACTGTATGTGCTGCTCTTCATCCAGACTTGCACCAGCAGCTGCTGCCAGAGGGACAAGCTGCTTACCAGGGCCAGCAGCTCACACAGCACACATGGTACTGGTCAGGGTGTGTGCCCTCAGCCAGGAGAGAGAAGGGTTTGAAGTGTTAGGCTAGCAAACACATGGACCAAATGGTTTCTCATGACCACAAAATTAGTAAAATTTGCTATTTTGTACTGGAGACCAGTGGAATTACAGTGCTCCCACCTTATGATCTGTGGCTCAAGCTGTTTGCAATCCATCTTTAACAGCCTGATTTTATATACTTGGAAAAGTGGATCAATAAGCTTCTAAATGATGAAGAATATCTACTTGATTTGCTATCATCACTCACTGCACACTCAAATGCTGAGATAATGATGGTTTTGACAAGAGGCTTTAAAGGTTTGAGTTAAAATGGTACAATCTGCCCTTGTTTCACCTGCCTAACAAATTTGGGGAATTCTGTGTGGTAATGCTGTGACTATTCAAAAATTATTCCAATTAAACTTGAATTCTTCTTTGAAACAGGTTTCTGAGGGCTAGCAGTACACACTTGGCAGGATGTAATTCTTCCTTAGTGGGAAAGCAATTCTCAGCTTTCTCATTGCCAACATTACCCACAACTTTGATTTCATGGGAATTCTGCCTTGCTTCAACTTTTCATGAAGCATCCAAAATAGTTGCTCAGCTATAATTTTCCCTCTTACTCTAGAACTGCAAGTCAAACACCTGAAAATGCTAATGCTTTCAAAGCCTCTTGTGCAATTTCAAGAAAAATTCAGGGATGTTTATCATGAAGTGTAACACACTCTACTTCTGTTAATGCTGCAGGCCAGTTTTGCAGTTCAAGGGACAACTCTGTCAGGCCACACCTGGTATTGCACACTAATGTTATATTGCTCATAATCAGCATCTTGTCTGATTAAGTGCTAAGACAACAGTTCCTTAGCAGAAGTGACTGCACAGCTGTTGCCAAGAAGGTTCAAACTTGCCTGTAACATTGCAGTGAGTTGTCACTATTCACAGCATTTCTGTGAAACTGCACAGGACAGATATCTAACTTGTAAACTTTTCAATGTGTAAGACAAGCCCCTCTCATCTCATGGACAAAATGTGCCTGAGACAGGTGCACAGAACCAGATTAGGATCTGTTTTCCTAGTCACATTTTGCTCTCTTTGCATGTTCTGTGTACTGTGGTTGGGAGCTGACATGCAGGTAAGTTGTTAATTTATCTTAAAACTTCAGGGTCTCAATATATTGCAGGGAACCTCCAGGATACTTGTAGAAGTTCTTTGCAGTTCATCTAAATCAAAACCCACCACTGTCCCAAGTTCAGTTTCAGCTACTGTCCTGCAAACCACATTGAATCAGGTGATTGCAGGACTACTTTGCTTTCTTTCTGCTCATGAGCAATTTGTCAAACATTAGATTTGTTTCAATATTGCTTGAAGTTTATTTTAAATATTGCTTTGCACATTATAATTTATTAAGATGGGAAGAGAACTATGGCCACTTCTACCACTACAAGAATGGGCAGGTTGTAAGACACTCTACTCGGATGCTATCAAACTCCTGCAAATCAC
The DNA here is from genome assembly GCF_000695815.1 of Acanthisitta chloris. Lineage (NCBI taxonomy): Eukaryota > Metazoa > Chordata > Aves > Passeriformes > Acanthisittidae > Acanthisitta > Acanthisitta chloris. Next base: position 17,006 of record NW_008690066.1, on the reverse strand, counting down.
TGAGGGATTGTCAGCTTTCCTGCTTTCTATAATGCTTTGAAAAATGTATTTCTGAAGAGGTGTTTCTCTTAGGTTGACACAATATTTTTGAATCTTGGCTTCAATGTAAAGTTGTAAAATTTTTCCATAGATGGCTGAGGCTGTGGGCACATTTCTTGTGTCTCCTGCTGTGGGACACTGGAGTCTCCAACAGGTACAGTAATGAACAGAATCATTTCTGACACACCCGTGCAGAGCAACCTCCACAAACACACAGCCAGGTTTGCACAGCTCAAAACAATGAGGCATTCACAGTTCTGCTTTTCATCTCCCTGCTCCAAAGTCCAGTAAGAGGAGACTGCCATTAGTTTCTAATGCCAGACACCCTAATCATATTGGCCAGCTAATTACTGATTAGACAGGAAAGTAGTCTCTATTAGACACATCAAGGTGATCACCTGTTGTCACATCTATGAACTTTGCAAATTTTTGTCTTTTTTGATGAAATACCTACACATTTTTGGTAGCTATTTTTCTATGGAAAGTTTGATTTCTTGAAATGAAATTCTCCATCAGAAGTAATAAATGATGGATACCTCTTTCCCAGTCTCTGTTAAAACTGCATCAACCCAAATGAAACATTCCTTGTGGTATTAGTAGGCTAATGCAATATGTTATAAAGGTCATATTTATAAAAGGATGTTCTATACTGCATAGTCTCAGTGCTGGAAATTAGCCCAAGCCACCTCCTGCTGGTAATCTTCCTTACCCTTTGTTCCACTTGAGTTCTGTAGTATACTGACTGTCAATAAACAGTCATGTTCGTTCAGGTGGCACTGGCCACGTTGGAAAAGTATCTGTACAAGTCATGCTCTTTGATTTCTCTTGATACCACAGTAAAAAAAGGCTATTTAAGTCCCTTAGCAGGCAAAGCTCTGGCTGAGGTAATGTGAGTCACATAATGGAGCCATTAATCAGTAAAGTGACATTGGAGGGAGAGTCCAACTCTAGTTTGCTCAGAAGGCACCTACAAAGCATAAGGTGAGACTAAAACAATATCTTGTGAAAAGTGTTTGACTCTCCCTCTTGAACTACAAACCATACTAATTGCAGGAGGGGCAGAGAAGTAAAATAAGAGCTGTTACCATAATTATCTGGAGTCTCTGTTTTGTGTTAGGATGAAGCTTTAGGTGTGCTTACTACCTGTTTGATTTCATTAATGAGATTAATTCATAAATTATAAGCCAATAAAGAATGCAGATGGGAATGATCTCAGGCTAAGTATAAGAATTTTATTGCTGACTATCAAAGACGTCCTAAAATGCTAATTTTTAGACATAGTCCTTTGATCACTACAGATAGCAAATATTAATCAAATAAAACTTTGACATAGTTCTTGTGATTCTAACTGGGAAATGAAAAGTCGTCTGCCAAATTTTAATTGTTCATTTGGGGTGTACTGCTATCACTTTGCAAATCTCAAAGCCTGATATTAGACAATACCCCTCTGAAGAAGAATAATGTATTTCTGGAGACATGCCTGAATATTACTGGCTTGAGAGCACAAGTATTCCTGACTTCTGAGAACTAAATTAATACTCCCCCTGAGTGCTGCAGCCAGTTGCAGTGCTGGATGTATTGTGGACTTGCATAAGGCAAGAGTGGACACAGTATTTGTGGGTTAGCTGGAGGTGGGATGACATGGCCTGGCAGCTCCTCTGACACTGTGTGTCACAGTTCCCTCAGCTTTCACTCTGCTGTTTAGCTTGCAGAAGTGAGGCCACCACAACAACCCCTCCCACTATGCTGTGGCCACTATGGACCTTGAAAACACCTTCTTTTCATACTCAAATCTTGTAGCCAGCCAAATTATGATTGGCCTGGAAAAACAAGTGAAACAGTTGGAGGGAAAGGAAACACTTTTGTTGACATCTGCCTAACAATTCTCTGATGGGAGAGCCATAACTGAACACCAAAGTATTAAGAAGACTTTTTGATTAGGTACTGGGGTAAAAAATAACCTGGAGGAAAAAACATTGCGAGAGAGAAAAACACCACTCTTTTTTTTCCCTTTTCTTAGAGCCAGGTCATGCATGTTTACATTGGCCAGGTGTTTATTCTAGTGTAACATAAACTCTACACTAAAGCTGAAACTGTTAATAGATAAAGTTTGTAGAATACTTTTTAACATAGATTTTCAGATATGAATCAAAATACACTGAAGGGAAAAATGCTCATTCATTTTATAAATCTTAGGGTTTTTTTTAAGCAGCCTTGTGTATAAAGTTATGATAAAACATTTCAATGAGCATTTTTATAAGAATGTTTCCTGTCTCTTTTAAACCTCAGTTATTAGGTTCTAACCTCCTTTAGATGGTTTAAGAAGGGGTAAAAAATTTTGCAAAGTCCATAATCTTGTATAGTCCTGATCCTACATCAGCCCTTCCCTATGTAACAAAGGGAAACTTCTCAAGAGTGGTCTAGAGGGTGGCTGCTTGTGGAGGAGGTACCACCAGCACCTTCAGGGCTCAGATTGAAGTTCCTTTAGGAAGGGCTGAAGAGCATCTTCAATGGCTCTGGAGAAGAAGTTCTTCCTGTAAGCAGGTCTGGGTGAGGGTGAAGGGCAGACACATGGTGCTTCACCCCTTAAGGTGCTGAGAGTGGCTTCCCCACCCTCCTGGCACCCAAGCATGTGCCTCAGAAGTCAGGAATCTCTGTCCCCAGGTGAGTTCTTGCCTCAGGCAGGGGCAGGGAGCAGCAGAGTGGGAGCAGTGCCTGAGCCTGGGGCTGCCTGGGAAGGAGGTGGCAGCCAGCTCTGGGAGGAGAGGCCCTGAAAGGGGAGAGGCAGGAAAATTCCAGAGGGTAAAAGTTATGCTGAGAAGATGTGAGGACACCTCAGGACACCTGAAGAAAATACTTGGGCATGGCTCTCCCAGAGGCTGTTATTGCTGTTTGTTAGTTCAAGAGCAAAGAGCAAAGGCTCTCCTGTGCCTCTCTTCCCATCCCAATGGTAAAGAGCCACCATAAGCCAAATTAATCTTTAACAAAGAATAGCTCCTCCTGTTTTTCCTGGGCACTCCGTATCACAGTGATGGATTGTGGCTGGGTCTCCCCTGAGCAGGTCCAGAGAGGGATGTGTAAGTCTTTCTTCACCAGCCCTAGTGATACAGCCAGAATAGCCTTCTGACATAGTGCCTGGCACGCAATGTGCTAAGAGGAAACACTTTACTCTCCTGGAGTCCTCTCCAGTGTTTGCAGGAGTTCAGATCTTGCCAGATAAGCACAGGAGGAACTGGTATTTCATCAAATCATAGTGTTTCATAGGATCATGCTGTTCAAAGCCAGGCTGGACGAGGCCTTGAGCATCCTGGTCTAGTGGGAAGTTATCCCTGCCCATGGCAGAGTGTTGGGACTAGATGTTCTGTAAGGTTCATTCCAACCCCTAAAATTCCATGATTCTATGAATGGCTTGGGTAAGAAGAGGCCTTAAAGATCATCTAGTTCTGACTCCACTGCCATGGGCAGGGAACCATCCACTAGACTGGGTTATTCAGAGCCCCATCCAGCCTGGTCCTGAACATCTCCAGACATTGGGAGTTCACAAACTCTCTGAGCAATATCTTATTTCAAAATGGAAGTGTAAAACCTTTGCAGAGCCTTTAATGACAAGGTAAAAATTGCAGGGATATCATCAGAAGTGGGAGCTAAACATTTTTTCACAAAGTGAATGGCATGAAGCTCACCTCCTCAGAGCTCCCTCAAGCTGCTGCTTCTCTGGACACACCATGCCAGGGATTCAGCTGCCAAAGACTTCGTGGGGTACAGCCTGGATAGATTTTCATTTCTTCAAAAACACTAGCAAATTTTGTAGTCAGAGTAGGGAGGCTGCTTAAAGGAAGACTGGGAAGAGCCTTCTTTTGTGTGCAAAATGTTCTGCCATACACACAAATGCACATACACATCTCCAACTGTGGAGCAGTTGATTATTCCACTGAGCCAGGACAGCATGTGGACCATGGTCTATCACTGTTCTATCACCATATGAAGCTTTAATTTATCAATTTAACTGCATGTCAGGCATGGAAGTGATTGTAGTTTGTTGAAAGGTGAACAGTTGGCATTCATACTGTCCTTGAAATGCCTTTAGTCAGCAGATAAGGAGTGGTGGGGCTGATAGAGCAGAGGATACCTTCACTGCATTTGGGCTGTGCCTGGGAAAGTACCCATGTACCAGCAGGGAAGTACCAGTGCTGGCCCTTGGGGCACAGGAGAGACAAAGTGGTCTGGGGAGAGGAGAATCCAGGTTGAATTCACTGCAAATATGTGCAATCATGATCTGGTGAGAATACAGCTGAAGATGGGATTATGTGTTTTCCCCTTAAATATCTATTTATCTATGTAATCTGCATTAGAACGAGAAACATGACATAGAAAATCAGATTATAGTTTTCAAATCCATTTTATTGTGACTTCATGCAGTGCAGTTTTCACTTGCTGCACTGTATTTTATTTAGGGAGTATTTAAGAGCTCCCATGAGACTAGGCATCTCTTTTTGAACAAACAAACTCATGAGATTCCCTGCCTGGGCTTTGGGCCAGTTTTTCTCCTGTGTATTTTCTACTACAGTCTCCAGAAAGTATATACACACAGAAGACACTATTTAGTCTGTAACAGGGATAGCATTGCTGAGAAGTGTGAAGAAAATTCATGAAAATTTAGGGCTGAGATAATGCTGGAGTGTATATAGTCATTACTCACAATGTTTTTAAAAGTGTGAAGGCAAGAATTATCAGGGTTTATTGCAATTGCACTGCTGGCATGTTAATAATATTGCATACAGGATTGTATAAATAGTGGATGTTAGCAGCAAACAGGTAACCTGTGCTAGAAAGCAACTGATGGCCTCAAAAGAGCCAGAAACCATCAAGTAGTTCCTCAGTTCATCATGGAGATTGTCCTTCCCACACAGAAACAGTCCCTCAAACTTGGCTGAAATGTGCTGCAGCTCATATTATGAAAATATAAAATCTTAATTGGAAGCAAATTTCTGCTTCCTCTTTCATTCCAGTGAGAAAAATAGCATTGTAAAAGTCCATTTCTCCTTTAACCATAGTCTATAAATGCATTTAATTACATCACCTTTCATGGTATGACATTAACTATAGTTACTTAAAGGGCTGTACATGGCTCAGGTATCACAGAGAACATTTTCTCCTGGCAAGTGTCACCAATAAAAGCATATGTGATACAGCTACAGATTTAAGGGAAATAAATATTTTCATTAGACATTATAAAACTATTGAAATGGTTCGATTTTTTAAAAAAAGTATTTGCCAAAAGCATTTTCCAGTACAGAGAAAAATCATTTTTTTCATTAGGTCTCCTAGAAAAATGACAGAGTGGAGAATATGCAATAAAACCCATTTTTCCCTATTACTACTTGTAGATAATATCCCACACACATGACTAGCACTGGGCAGAAAAATGTAAATACACCTGAACTCTCTTGATTAATTCCTTTCCTTTCCTTGTAGATCAAGTTTAAACTGGGTATAATCAGGTTATCTGTGAGAAATTAATTGTAAGAACCCTCTGTATATGGCCATTTGGAGGAAGTAAAATACTAAACTTGCTTTACTTACGTATTTGTGACAGCAAGACCACTCTGTGTTTAATTACTGACAAAGTATAACGGGATTGATTTCTCCTAGACACAACCATCCTAAAATTAAAATAAAAAATTATGAAGAATATCAAAATTATCCCTTCCAAGTAATATCCAGTAAGAATATTTTTGAGATTTCCCTTTTGCAATAGCTTTTTTTGTGAATGAAAAACAGTGGGGTTTTCTTTTGTGTTCCGGGGCTTATAAAATGGGCAGAATTTTGATTTAATTGTTCATTTAGAAATGGTCTTGGAAGCAATTTTCAAGCAGCTGTATTTCTGTGGATTATTCCCTCATGACATATGGTACTACTAAATGTCACAAATCGTCCTGAGACACCATGTATTGTACAGTGCAGATTATTAATTTTGCCAAATCCAGGTTTTTCCTTTCTTAGCTTTAGAGTTTGGAAACAATCCCAAAGGTAAGAGGGAGGTTTGAGAACCTTCTCTTAAATATGCCTCTTGGCTGGCTCCCTTTCCTGTTTTCTTGGCCTCTCCAGGGACACAGAATCAGTGCTACTCATGCAGTCCTTGTGCAGTTGTGTACAGGCCTTCTCAACTTCTTACATTTCAGCCAAAAAGAAAATTGAAAAGGCTGTTTTGAAAGCTAGGCTTTTTCTTTTTAATTCACAAAGTCTAGCTGTTTTACCCTGCTGGGTAATGAAGCTACAGGTGATTGCCTCTGAGTCTCCCACACCTGCAAAGGGAAGGTTTAGAAATCAGATGCAGTAGGTTGCCTTGTTTTGCTTCTAAGCAGGTCAACCTCCCCCCTGAGCAAAATTCCAGAAAGCAAATAACTGTAACAAGTGGTTGTTGCACATGGTGCTTCTCACTGCATAAAGAACTTCATAATACTCAATCATAAAAAAAAATAATAAAATCTGGACTGGTTATGCAGGAATTTCACAACTGCAGGTAAGATAACCTAAGGTATCTCAGTTTGTCTGGACTTGGATGCTCCTTTCAGCTAGTTATCTTATGACTGAGGCAATCAGAGAAGAAAGCACAAGATCTAATAGATGTACTTAATGTGAGCTTTTTAAAGATTTTGAAGCTTTTAAGTAATTTTGCTGACACTATGCACTTCACCTATTCAGGAACTCCTTCGAAGGCCTTAATCAATTAATAAGTCACTGAATTGAACTGATGAGTCTGTTACACTCAAAATATTGTTCACAGGCACAGAGGAAACACGACTTATACAAGTAAATCCAAAAATTCATTAGTATAGTGGAAAATGTATCAATCTAACTCTAGAATTGTTATTAGTCTAGATCTAATTATTACTAAAATAGAATAACAATGCTATTAGAGAAGTCTCAATTATAGTAATAATACAATTAAAATTGTAAGACACAGTTCTTAGTAGCTACCCTTTTTTCTCAGGGTGATGCAGTGCTGTGTTGAGTCCTGAATTCAGCAGCTTTGGGCTGCTGGAGAGGGTAACATGGTAAGTCATCAGCCTCTCAAGTTCCTCTTAGGGAGGAAGATTGTATTGATACCATGGGTTTCTTCCTCCCTCTGGGATCCTCTTGGGGTACTTGTATGTTTGCTAACATACTTATACACATTTCTTCTTCTTCTTTGATCTACACTGCCATGTGACATTAGAATTTAATATATATGATGCCTTCTACATAGGTGAGATGCTGTTTCTTTTTTCTGTTCTCCCTAAATCCAGTTTAGTGCAGCTCTATCCCTTATCATCCCATATCTGTCCTTCCCTATGCCACACCCTGTGTCTCTGTTTCTCAAGGCCTCTGCTATTGTATCAGAGATGTATTTCTGTCCATCATTGTATTAGAATGGTAAATATCTCTTCTACATAAAATAATGGCTTATTACTGCTACCAATATGAAACTGAGATTATACCATGTAATGATAAACAGCAATAAATTAGCTGTAGACACCTGATTACTTAGATAAAATGCTGCTACAGCCAAGCCAAGTAAAGCAAAGCTGCAAGCAGGTGAAGGAGAGTGCAAGTCTGACCAGGTTCTGTCCCAAGGCTATGCAAATTCACTGCAAAAGTGACAGTCTAGCCATGATGTGGAGGCACAAGGCTACCAAAGCCCTAAAGTCTTCTGCTCACAGGTAGTAAGGCTGATCATCTCACTGCACCAAACAGTCCTTCTCATGCAATTATTTAGTTCACAAGGTCTGGATGTCATCTGGTCCAGCCCTCAGTCAAAGCAGCACCAGCTCCAGCAGCCTCCAAAAGACAAGAGCTCTGTTGTTCACAGCTGTTCTTAACAGTGGCTTTTCTCACAAAGAAAAATCCAAGGTGAGATACTGCTGTGGTTTAACCCCAGCTTGGCAACCAAGCAGCACATGGTCACCCACACCCTCCTCTGCTTCCCTGGTTGAATGGGGGAGGAAATCAGACGGGTAAAAGTGAGAAAACTTGTGGGCTGAGATAAAAACAGTCTAATAATAGCAATAATAACAACAATACTAATAAACTGTGTGTGCGTATGCGTGTGAATAACAAAGAGAGAGAAAAATTAAGCCCAAGAAAGACAAGTGATAGAAATTAAAGCAATTCCTCACCACCAACTAACCAATGCCCAGCCAGTCCCTGAAGATCAGTCTCCCTGCCAACCTTCTCCTTAGCTTATTGCTGACCATGACACCACATGGTATGGAGTATCCCTTTGATCAGCTGGTATAACATTATTCTGAGTGAGCTGGATGGAGAAATAAGCCTGGGCAAGATATTGCTGGTGTATCTTTATAATTCAACTTTATCCAGCAAGCTCAAACCTCAATTAAGAGGCTCTGTCTCTGATGACACCACACCAGAGCATTTCCTTGCTGATATGGGAGTGCACTGGGGTTCACAGGGGCTGGAGCACAGAAAGAGGAGGAGATACTGACCCTTTGCTATCTGGGGCCCTTGGTGAGTTGGGAAAAAACAGTGCAAGGTGCTGTGCAACCAGGATCACTGAAATCAGCTGTATTTATGTGCTTATCTTAGAAGTACATGTTTTAAAGGAATTTGCTCAATGTGCCAATCTACTCAGATGGAAATAATCAGCTGGGGTAGTGGTGTTTTATTTAAACACTCTCCTTGGTTGTATTTCACGGACATTTATACACTTAAATAAGGCATAGAGGGGTTATTTGAGTGAACCAGTCAGTGCTTGATGGCAGAGCTGAAAAAGAGCAGAGACAGCCTGCAACCCTACAAATTGAGCTGCCACGAAGTCACTGTGACCTTCTTGCTGTCCTAAGGAGGGTGCTCTGTATTTTGAAAATGAAAGTGTATTCAATATGGCAAAAGTAAGACAAAGTTCAAAGAAGCAAATGAAGTCTAGAGATTAACTTCCAAGTGGTAATGACAATCAAGGAAGGGCTTTAGATGCTGTGAGCTCTCCATCTCTTGTTTTTAAATTAAATTCTCTTCTAAAAATATATGTAACCATTTGGAAAAGAAGTCATCCATGCAAGTCTGTGACCCATCTTGCTTACAATGTAAAATGAAAACTTTCCTGATACACAGTCTATACATTGATCTATACATTTCCCTCTAGTGGCAAAGTGGCAATGTCACTATTTGATCTGAAGTTATTAATTAATCTGATGTTGTCTTGACTTGTGGCAGATTTTCTTGTAATGTATCCCCATAATTGAAATTACCACATTCTGGATTACTATTTGTAATAGTCCAGGAAGTGAAATTACTCCACTTCTCATGCCTTTTTTAAAAATGTAAAGCATTGACCCTATTCACCTTCTTATATATTCCTATTTCAGTCTTCCTGCAAGAAAAACAGTAATGAATAAATGTCAGCTATCAGAGCTATGATTCTCAGCCTAAACCATCTAGGTGTGTAGATAAAGTCCTGATTGATTTATGGTAAAGCAGAAATATTTCATAATCAAATGAAACCTACTCTTGCTTCTTAATGCAATTCTTTGTTGTTATATCCTTAAATGACCTGCAGGTAAATAATGATATGTTTGCCTGTATAAACAAGTTCATAGTAAGTAAGATATTAGCCACAGACATTTGTTTCTCACCTTTGGTCCTTAGCCACTTTGTTTTCAGTTGTCCAGTATCCTACACTAGGGATGACTGACCAAAATGTTGATAACAGACTGGACAACTGGTCCTAATGTTGTATTGTGCAGTCTTTCAGAATTTGAGATTTTTGTGGAAAATAACGTAGGTATTCTAATATTTTCCCCCAAAGCCCTATTATTGTGACACTTTTTTTTTGTGAAGCAAATAACTACACTGAAGCATCTTGTAAAGATTTATTTCTCACTTTTGACTGGATCAGAATATGACTAAGTGATTGAAGTTACTTGTGACTGTACCACTGGACTGTATGAATTTGGGCTGAACAAGTGTGGACTGAATTGAAGTGAAGCAAGAGTATGTGTTCAAACTAGGAAGACCATGGGCTAACTTGACTGGGTTGAGACCAAGAGAGAAAGGGGCCCGTGGATGAATGTTGGTGGAGGTGAGTTGTCAGAGTGTAGAAAGATGCAACTGGGCAATGTTAGCTTAGTGTGTAAGAGCTATGGGTCTCCTCCCTTCCAGGCTTGGCTCTAGAGTTGTAAAGACTGTTTTGTTTCATCTCCACCATTTATTCTACACTTATTTCTGAAAGCCTTTCCTTTAGCATTGGAAATGGTAATGTATCACACATTTGACTTGCAAAGTAATCATCCCCTTTTTTACACCTGCCTTGCAGGGTTCCTCCAAGAACAAGCTCAGCTATATCTGCTGATGATCTATCTTAGGAAAACTTTTCCCAGTTCCACCCTTCTGGGTATTGATAGGACAGTAAATTAAAAATTCAAAGCCTCTGGCATAGGGGTGGCTGTTTCAGATATAGCAGAAACTGAAGATACCTCCTCCTATCTTACTTTGATGTTAATCAGATATCAAGACACAGGCAGGTTTTTCAGCACTCTGTCTAAACCAATGATGTCATTTGTACAGGTAGGCTTGAAGCCCTTGGCTAACTGGCCCTGTTTGTTTCCACAGTCCTTATGAGCTCTGTTATTGCTATTCCTGGTTGAAGTTCAGGGTGTTCAGACAGTTGATGTTAGAGCCAAACTCAGAACTTCAGAGCTCTCCATTCCTGGGCACCTCATGGGGCTTTTTTCTATACAGGTTTTTTTCATACGTGCTGTCAGTTTTATACCCAACAAGGCAGTAACTTGTAACCTGTGCATCATTTACATTTGATATCAAACCAATGTCCACATCTGGGCAAGCAGTGCCATTTAAGGTCCTGGGCTACATGATACCCTCACATGCAGCTGACAGATATGACACATGGGAAATCTCTCATGAGATATGAATATGTGAGGAATCTATAGATGAGGAAGAGGTTGGTACCCTGTAGTATTCTCAGGTAGTACTAGACAACTGTACAGAAGCAGCTGAACTGAGATCTATGTCTGTAACAAAGCACATTACCAATTATTTATTCCCAGCTGACTCATGGATGTATCCCAATGGTCATTATTATAGAAATCAATTTGCTAAATGTTAAATCAGGATAAGAATTTTAAATGAAACATTACTGTTCAGCTGAATAAAGTTTTTTATGGTTTGTTTGTTTGATTGTTTTTTACTTCTCTTCTTTATTCCTAGTGGTGTCATTAACTCTTTCTTTGTGCCTATATAAAACCTGGAAGGTAGTGAGAGAGGTACTAGCATTCCCCTCTCAGTGTACAGTCACATGAATTCCCAGTGTGCTCATTGCTCAGAAATGGCAGGCATGGAAGAGGATTATATACAAGACCAAGATGGAAATAAATGGAAAACTTAACATATCTATAAATAGGCAGAGCTATTATTTAAGCTTCCACATATAGGAATTAACTGCCTTAAGGAAGATCTTCAGTATGAAAATTCTCTAAAGGGGATAACTGGAGAGGCCTCAAATAATCTTATTTATGTTTGCCAAGCTATAAAAGCCAGTAGTGTACTCTTTAAAGGGTATTGGAAAGGACCCCCAAAAAGAACCATAACATCCTTTTGAAGTCTAAAAAACATGAGGAGATAAGTAATTTGAGATTATTAAAGATAATATGGGAAATCCCAGTTCCACAGGGAGAGAACTTTCACAATAGTAACAACTGAATCTAGCAGTAAGATGTAGTGATGCAAGACCAAAGCTAGAAAAATTGCTATTGCACATGAGGTACAAAATTCTAATTGTGTAGTTGATTAAAACCTGGAGGACCTAACTGTGGGCTGTGATGGATTCTCTGCCACCTGAAATCTTTACATCAAGGCTGAATGTCTCTCTGAAACCATTTTGTTATTTCCTCTTGACATCACTGGTTCTGTATTTTCCAGAAGGTGTCAATGTGGTCCCTTTTGACCTTAACACCTGTGAAACAAACCCAGCCCTTTTCCTGTTCTGTAATAAGAAGGCATTCCGTGACAGGTCAGAGGGTACAAATGAAGAAACATGATAAGCTTAACCCAAGAAGAAACATATCACTTTACTTACTTACAAAAGGAAATATCAGACAGTCTTACCATTGCTGTCAAGCTGTTGCTGGATTATACAAGGTCAAGTGCTGTGTTCATACAGCATCTAGCACAGAGGGATGGCAGTCTCTAAAAAGTTAGGTAGTCTGACAGAAAACTTAAAGTCTGAACAAAGGAAAATATGCTCCTTGGGATTACTGCTGAAGTACAGCTCTAAAAAGTTAGGTAGTCTGACAGAAAACTTAAAAACAAAGCAAAGGAAAATATGCTCCTTGGGATTACTGCTGAAGTACAGCTGTAGAAGTGGGTCCTGAGGCCTTCAGTCTCCAGGTGAGCAGGAAAGGGCAGGTTGGGCTGAGTTTCTCAAAGATATGGGGACACTTACTGAGAACACTGACTGTCTGCTAACTTTTGACTGATACTTTCATTCTTTGCCATTTTGAAGTCTGTGGGATGTTTAGCCATTGGTTTCTGCAGAAATAGGATTTGACTCTTCAAATATGTGTAGAAATGGAAACCTGAGCTTGATCCTATTTTATTTGCCACTCCTTAAGACCAGGACTGTGACTTTAGGTTCAGTAGATAGTTTTCCTGGATAAAACAAGTAAGAATCCGGTCCCAAGCTTTAAGTTCAGTTCTGAAAGAATCATAATGGAAATAAAAGCTGTACCATTTTCTGGGAGACAGCAAAGACTGAGAAAGCAACCCCCTCCAAAACAAACAGTATAAATACAATGGCAGAAAAAGGCATGTGAATAAAGCAAACCGGATCCACCAAACGAAAACACGATGGCACTGTAACACTACCTTCCTACACTGAGCTCACCCAGTCTGATGTTCAAATAAATCAGGAAGGTGTGTGCTGGGGAGGGATTAGTTCACTGAAGGCATCTGACCCCAGGTCAGAAACTGAATGATGAACTGCATGGCTCCAGGCCCCGGGATTGACAGCAACCTGCATGGATATGCCCTGCTGAAATGCATCCAGAGGATCTGGTTCACCAGGTCAAAATGATCCTGGCTTCCCACCCCACCCTGTGTCCCACCTGTAAGTGAGGCTTACCATTCCTCCAGGCTCCTGGTGGCACAGGGCTGAGGTGAGCTGGCAGGAGGCTGCTGGGCAGCTCTCTGACAGGCACACGCTCCGTTTCACGCAAGGCAGCAAAGTACACACCAACATGACATTTTCAGCAGATCTGCTCCCTAGGTCAACATGAAAATCACCACTGACGTCAGCAGATGCAGACTTGGGTCGGTGCTGAGTGTTTTTATACTCATTCACCCCATCCTTGTAGGTGGCAAAGCAGGACAGGCCAGCACGAACACGTCCATCAGGTGCTGACACTGGTGTGAGACAGAGACACAGAGATCAGAGCCAACCCTCAGCCTCAGCAGGTCTCAGTTCACCCCCAGAACAAACAAGAAGCTGTGGAACAAACCAGTCAGGAATCTGCCCAGCTTGGTACTGGGGGAAGGTCACCTCCTACAAGGTGCTGATAGCCCAACCACACTGCCTTGATGGGAGGAGACTCCCAAGGGAGAAATGCCTTAGGAGAATCTCAGGACCTGACCATTTAGAAAACTTACATCTTACTCTGTATGGGGGAAATCCATTTTTACCTATAATTGAAACCCATTTTCATATATTTCCTAACTAAACATGCACAGTGAGTAGAGCCTTTTTCCTGTGCAGCATTCCCTCATGTTTTCCCTGCAGCTGGCCAATTCATCTCCTTTAAATAAAAATATTGAGAGGACAGTTACATCCAGCAGTGCTTTACAGCTGTTTTCTCACAGTACACAGATAAAACCCCAGGTATTACCTCTTCACTAGAGCTAGCTCAGGCTGTTTAGGATGGAAATAGTAGGGATAAGGGTATACTCCAGCTCTACCCTGCATTCATCTCCAGGCAGGCCATGCTCTCCTGTCCCTCCTCCCCTCACCTTTCTCTTTTCTCATGCCCTGGGGAAGCCTCTCTGGTTGCCTCCTTTGTTCCCACACCTGACCTGAATCCTCACCCTCCTCCGTTGACACGATGCCACATCCCACACCCAGGGCACATGTCCTCCCTTCCCCTTACACAGCCATGAGGGAGGAGCTGTGGTCTGGTGGTAGACATCCCAGGCTGGAAGTCTTTCTGCAAAGCAAGCTTAGCTTGAGATGGATGCTGCAGCAATATCTCGTGTGAAATCTGATCTTCACCTGCGATGGTCCTTTGTGGTCACCACTGTAAAGGTAGCCCCATGTTTCTGAGGAACACCCACCCAGATATTTGTGCAAATAAATCTGGCTGGTCTTTCCTACACTGAGATATAGCTCAGGGATGCAAATGTGGTGGCTCTCCCAGGCAGGATTTCTCATGTAGCTTCAGATTGTAACCAGGTGTAACACCTGGTCCTGAGAGGAGCACTTGATGGAGAAAAACCATACACCGAAATCTTTAAGCTTTACACAAATAAGAGCAGTCACAGGAGCTGCTGGCACAGATTAATTTTGCTGATGTCCCTGAAAATGCCTGCATGTCCATCTTGTCAATGGAAAACACTCAAAGCAATTTTACTTGAAATTGCTCCAAGACTAAAGAGCAAAAATAAGGACAGTGGGGAGGTGCATTATCAGATGGATGAAATGCAAGGAAGTTAGCATAACTTTATGACTCTGGGACATGAGAAGATATCCTTTTACACAATATTACAAAGAAATTTCAACAAGGTATGTGATCTGCTCCAACTATCATCACCCCAGAACTGTCACTGCAGCAGCTGGCACTGGTTGCCTGGCAAGGAGTGCTGTGAGACTCCTTTCTCCAGTTTCTCCAATAATTAAGAGCTCACTCCTGCCAGCTGCTGAGCATGACCATCTCCTGTCCCTTTTGCCTGAAGACAAGGGCAGTCATATCTGCAGGACAAGAAGCTTTGGCAGGATGAGAGGCTTTGAAGGCCAAAATTTCCTCATAAGATCACATTAAATATTTACATGTCAAAAAAAACCCCAAAATCTGGAACTACAAGAAAAATCAACAGCTCTGTCTACCAATATGTAAATCTCCTGATTTTCTTGCCTTTCTCCTGATCTGGGTTTTGAAAACATACTGGATTATTGTGGGAAGCCATTCCAGCCCTGCATAATGAAGTGCAGTCTGTGGAACAGATGAATTGTGGCTGAGCTGTTAAATACAGGACATCCAACCTCCACTGCTGCCACAAATGAACTTTCTGGCAAAATTAGCAGAAAACCAGAAAATGTTCTACATGAGTACCAGGAGGTATCTTGATTAAATACCTGAAGGAGAAAGCTTATCTTTATATCATGCATGTTCTTGTCAAGAATATTCTGGAGAATCTGAGACAGTCAATGGATTCCTGATTTTGAAATTATGTCAAACTCAGTATACAGAAATAGTAATAGGATAGTAAGATTTTGTTAGGGTCACCTACTGTGCAGAGCACACTGTGGCATTCAAATAAACACATACATTTGAACAAACACATAAATTTTATAATCCCTGAGAACACATTTGATCCATGATGAGTTGGGCCATTTAAAGGTTTGTTAATAGCTCAGAATGTTTTTTTACACTGCAATTGAGAAAGCAGCTTTTAAATAGTCACTCAGAGTAGAGACTGCTGGGAGATAAGCAGATTTTGGAACACTCCTGTTACTTCTTCCATTCATTGACTGGGGGATACCATTGGCAGGGATATGGAGAACATCAGTCAAAATCCTGGAAGACCTAGATTTCACAGGTGATATCTGCATCGTTGACCACATGTGATGGCATGTGACTGTGAAGACTGACAACAGGAGGAAACCAAAACACAAAGACTTACAAAGCAGGAAGCTGATAAAGGCAGTGAAGATTAAAAGGATCTTGAATAATGTAGCAAAAACATACAGACTGCAGAAGTAGAGTCATTCAGGCTGGAAACCTTGTGAGTCTGGTCCTATGGCATAAAAGGACATAATAATACTGGGACTGGAGGAGAACCAGTAGCTTTTACTGTTCAAAGTGGTGTGGAAATGAAGATTAATGGGGAAATAAATTTCAATTCTGAACACAAATGTAAAGGAAATTTTATTGAGGACCACAAAGGAACTGATGAGAATACTTCTAAAAACATTGCTCTCCCTCCACATTTTAGACAGTAGCGGATGGTTGGATGGATGGCAAATGAGAGCACAGCACAGTACAAGGGAGACACATCAAAGCTACTGTTAAAGAAAGTGGAAATGGATTAGCCACTGTCTGAGGAAATCAGACATCAGAGCTAGCAGGCAAGCCATGGAGTGGAGTCTACAGGGAACTGAGGCCCAAAAAAGACCATAAGGTTTGTGCTGGAGAGGATTCGTCTGGCTTGGAAAGACATCAAACAGCAATCTAAGGAAAAGATAAGTAAAGGATCATCTCAGAGGCCCTAAGTGTCTCCTAGTAATATCAGCAGGAGACTTGCTCCAGTATGGCTTTAGATAAGTCTCTGTGAATTGAACTGGAAAATGGAGCTCTGTTAAATAGGAGGTTTACATGTGTTCTCACAAGGATGACACTTGACTGTGCATTGACAATACACTGGCTACCCATCTTCTCTTCCTCTTGGAAGCAGTTTGCAAGGGACCTTTCTACTAAGAAATGCTTGTTTCAACATTGCCTGGTGCCATTGTACACCATCTACACCCTCTGAATGCCAAGAGACCAACGGGATGCTATGACCAAACAGCCTGTTTTGTCCTTAGAAGAACTCCTCTTTCTTTCCCTCCCTTAAAAGAAAAAAAATTAAGAAAAAGGACAAAGAAAAGAAAAAGGGAAAAAAGACTTGTTCAAAACATACACATCCTAGTGAAAAATTCTCAACATCCTCTCCAGCTTCATGCACCATTGTCCATGACTGACATCACT
>NW_008690065.1:0-16403 GCF_000695815.1 Acanthisitta chloris | reverse complement strand
CGGAGGGGCTGTCCCTGCAGCCCGCTCCAGGGGCGGCTCTCTGCTGCTTACGGGAGCACACGCCTTTCCTCAGCGGTTGTGCTTGTTCCTGGGCTGTGGATGGCAGTGCTTGGCCTCTGCAAACTGCTGCGGCTGAGGGACTTTACCTCTCCTTGTCCAGGCTTTTTCCGTTCCATAAAGAATGGAAACTTATGGTCAGCCTTTTTTTTTGTAATTTAATCGGAATTTAGTAGCATTAAATTCCATGATTTCCAAGCCAGTAACTGTTCCATGTTTACAGCCCCAGTGCTTGGTGTGTTGCCAACCATTTGCTGCCTGTCATCTTTTCCTGATTTGCACTCATTTTCTTCTGGTAACGCTACAGGCAAATTTCAGTTGATTTCTTTCACAGTTATTTTTAACTTCCAAACTGAACACATAATTTGGCCTCTTGGCCTTCTGTTTTGAGGGGGAATGGACAATTGAAGATACATTTTGTTCATTTTGTGATTAAGCTCATTTAGCTCATTTCCACTTTGGAACAGAATAGCTGCCTTCATGGTTTGGGGTGGGTTATTGGTGGTTTGTTGTTGCGGTGGTTGGTTGGAAACTCAAGGAGTTTTCTTTAAACATGTGTGTCTAGCTTTGAAAAGGAGAAGCTCCTCATAGACTACACCCATATTCTTTAGGTGAAAATACCAACACACCTGGATTAATGGAGGTCTGGTGAAACCCTATTCTCAGTTTTCTGTGAAGCTACAGGATGACAGAAGACAATATATGTGTGTGTGTATATATATATATGCACATATATATATTATAGTTTGTAATCTGTACTCACACTGGTAAAATCAGGATGCTGCTTGTAAGCAGTTAAGCTCACTCTATGACAGGATTTTAGCTGTTTGGCTCCAAGGTTCTTGTCTTGGTAATTTATTTTTTTGTGCTCTTCACCTTTCCCCAAGCAAGATGCACTCTTCGAGTTTCAGGCTCAAAACTAACTTTTCCTCTAGAAATACAAGTTCCACTGTTTCTTAGCACACTTTGCCATTCAAAACATACAACTGTTTGAGGATTTTAACATGATACCAAATGAGGAAAGGAAGGATAATGAACAGATTAGAAGCAGAGTGGGTTTTAGAAAGTGAGGCTGAAATATACATCTTGCATCAACTCAGTATTGACCTCGCTGGAATGAAAATGACAAGTGGACTGAGGAGTTGTCACACTGAACTGGGGCAGGTTGATGGTAGCCTGTGCCTGATGTGTGATCATATACACTGACTGTACCCTCATTGTCTTTCACTGACAGCTCAAGTCAAGGATTTTGCATGATCAGACCTTGAGTCTAATGGCCATTTGGGAAGAAAAAATAGTTTACTGGTGTTATTTATCAATATTACTGTGCATCTCTCACCTCTATGTAAAGAGAATTGTTTTCTTTTGGTTCAGGCAAATATTTTCCATTGATACTATGTAAGTAAAATACAAGAATATTTTGTATACATTTTACTACACGGCAATGGTAGGACAAACTGAGTGTTCTGCTCAGGAAAGTGTATCTCAGCAGTCATAAGGCTGGAGGGCACTTTAAGGCTCCAGGCTGGCTGTGCATCCTGCCATGGCATCAGCATCTGTGTCTGTGTGTGCTAAGCCATTTCCCAGGCCCTTTGTCTCCTCTCCTCGATGATGCTGCTGCCATGGTGAAAAACAGAAAGAAAGAACAACAGGATATTGTCCAGTTCTACTCTGTGTGCCAACTGTGACAAAATGTTGTTTTCTCCTCGGTTTGGGGATTCTTGTTGGCTTTTGCTAGTCCTGGATGAGCCTGGACACATTAAGATGCTTTAAAAATTCTTCCAGTTGGTGTGGCAACCTTGAGTTTCCCGGGTGAAGGTGATGTCCCATGCCCTGGAGCAGACGTTCCTGACCTGGGGGATGGTTCTCTGAGTCACACAGAGGAAAAGAAGCGTTGTGATGTAAAACACAACAGGAAGATGTTCAGCACGCCGTGTGCCAGGAGGACACCTGCAGAGCTGCCGCAGGGGTGGAAGTGAGCCACAGGCTGTATGGGGAGTGCTGAGTGCTGCACGGCTGCACGGAGCTGACGCCAAACTAGGGCACTATTTTTGGTCTCTGTTCTGCTTTTCTGACACCTGTAGGTGTGCGTGAAGCTCACCACAGCCTCCTGCAGCACCGCACCGAGCGAGGGAAGCGCCGCAGGGCACGGGATTGCAGTGAAGTGTTCTTGCTTAGCACACAGGACTAATTATAGCCCGGGAATATGAACTGTAAACGTGCTGGAGTTGCCAAGGCAGGAGCTGGCTGTGTGCCAGCGCTTGAATGAGGACACACCATCCCATCAGGACTCCCTGGGAGCAGCAGGAACACCGAGGAACGCACGGAGCCCCACGGAGGTAGATGGACACATGGGGGTACAGCAGAGGGTGGTAGGCGTTCAGCTGTTATTTTGGGATGGGGATGTTACCGGCTCACTCTGCTTTCAAAATAGGTTATCACTGTAGAGTGACACACTGTATGATTTTTAAGGAAAGCTTAGCTTTGATGTGGTCTCGTTAACATGCGTAAACCCAAAAAAATCTGCAACTAATGTGCAGTGTTGGCAAAAGCTTCGGTGTCTGCATGTTGTTACGGTTGTGTGGGCCACTGTCCCTTCTGGTGGGGATAAAGTCTGGTGTGAGAGGATGAGGTGAGGTGAAAAATGATAACTGAGCCAGATAATGAGTTGTGTTAAACCCACCCAGGGTAAAATGGAATCGTATATGACCCATTCTGCAATAATTTGCCCTATAGACTCCCCAGAGTGAAGGGCAGACATAGCTAATGCTTTGAAAGATAAATGGCAGAAATTTAAAGAATCTGCTTGAAGTGTGAGACGTGCTGAAGTGAAAGAAAACCACAAAGGTGAAAGAAATCGATGTACTAATTACATAATTGTGGGACTATGTAAAAAATGCCTGTGAAGGGAGAAGCTTATGCTATTTGGTTGTGAAGGCTTTGGTGGGAGTTCAGAAAGGTTGACTTGATGAAGCTGTAACTTCTGTTAAGCTGTAAGCTTTAAAAAATAACAAAATTTCCTTTATAAATGGGAATGTTCTAATATTGTTTTAATATTCTGGGGGTGTGAAAAAGTTGATATAAAGGCTATTCCATAGCCCTGGGTTTGATTTGAAGGAAGATCCATTAAAAAATAAAGTCAGTAGCTATTGAAAAGTTTGGGATTATCCTAGCTTCAAGGCACTTAGAGTCAGTGAGTTTCCAGGTTGTGTCTCCAGTTCAGGAGTGCTGTGTTAATAGTTTTATACCTTCTGGGAGGCTCTAATAAATGGTTTCTCTTGCTGGTATACAAGGCTCTTCTTTTCTCTCTTGAGGGCTGTTTGGAGTTGTAGAAGGCTCTGAGCTTTTCTATGTCTAAGAAGAGTAACTATAGAGAGATGTAAGGCAGAAACTTTCTTTTGCACCACTTTGTAAATGTTAATTGGTCAATCTGTTGTAGTTCAAACTAGTTTCTTTCAAAGCAATAAATAATTCATAAATATTGTCTAACTCTGCTTACAACCAGATCACAGATGGCTAAACATGACCTGACTTAATTGTAGACCTGTTTTTATAGCCTTTCTGTGAAGAACTTACACTGCTGTCTGTGAGTAAATATGCAGTTACTAACCCTGATTTCTGACATGAGCATACTGATTTTAAATTGATGCTACTCTCCTATCCAGGCAGGTTTAAGAATTTAACAGTCTTGGTTTAGTCTTATGAATTGCCTAGTGCTCAAAAACTGTTACAAAAACTTTGATATATTTGAATATAAATTTTAATAATAATCTCTTTGCAGGTATATTCATCAGATGCATTCTGTGATCTTTACCAGAGAACCTGCACAAGCAATTCCTTCATAAACTCACTCTAGGAACTGCGTTTTGGTCTTCCTACTGCTCGTACTCCCAGAGAAGTAATTACACTTGAGAAGACCTTATTACCTACTGAGAAATATAATGACTGAATTCCTGGTTTGTTTTAATTGGTGCAATGGTGAACAGCCCCAGCCGGTAGGTAGCTGCAATCCTTCATCAGATTTGAACTTCTGGCTTTCACTTACGTGGAAAACACTTTCACTGTCCTGTTGTTTTCATTTGTTTGGGCAAAGTAAAGCAAAAGCCAAAACAAGTCCTGTTAAACTTTCTTTGAACTAGGTGTGTTTTTCCAGAAACTTTGGCCATATGACTGTTTGCAGTTCCCAGGCCTTGTCTTTCCAACATTAAAGAAAGATTTTGCTAAAATTCAATTAGCAGTAATAAAAGTGACTTTGATCCTGTCTTACTGCGTAGTCTGAAACTTCAGCTCGGTTGCCGTGAGGTGTCATTAGGGGTCAGCATTGGCTATCTGTTTTTTTATCTCAGCTGCTTGTTTCTGTCTGAAAGCTGCTCATGTTTTCTGAAGAGAGACCTAAGATATCTTCTTTCTTACAGAAGAGGCGTCGGAGGCTGGACCGGAATATGATCGGAGAGCCCATGAACTTTGTCCACACTGCGCACGTCGGGGCAGGAGAGATGAGCACTGACTATTCATCAGTAAGTGTGCACCTCGTGGATAACAAATCCCCACTCAGTAACCTGTAGAGCAGGGAGCTAAACAAATACTAGGGACTTGTAAAACGACCTTTTTTTTAATCAATAGAATAGCAACAAAACAGAATTGTCTTCTGGTTTGTAAACATCAGATACTGTGGAAGATACAGTCAGAAAGAAGTGCTCATTTCCTCAGTATCTTTACGTATGTTGAGGACCTTTTGGGTACAGATTCTGTGGATGCACTTGATACTAGGTCTAGATAACACATCAGCTTAAAGTCAAAGCTGTGCCAGGGAGAGGAATGTAAGAATAAGTGGATTTTGGATAGCAAAACACATCTCATATGCTGACTTAAACCAGTATTTAACAATCTCAGGTTTAGTTGTTATTTCTCCCTACTACAGTTGGGACTCAGCACTGTAAGCATATGGCCCAGCTGCCTCTTCAAATTGATGCTTTTAATAATTGCTCTGGCAACCAGAATTTACAAGATGTATGTTCTAATAAACTTCTTTTCTAGGCTGTATCGATTCAGGACCACATGAAGTCTAAAGGTGGCTACACAAATGGCACCTCCTCAACTGTCGAGATATAGGAAACTGAAAGCAAGCTGAAATCTGCCCTGTCATATGAGGACATCCTGAACTGTGCTTTCATATTCTCTAAAACCTCTTTATCCTGGAGTAGGGACAGTACATGAATTATAAATAGGTTAGTACAAGCTTTGGTGTTCCTTGCACAACAGCTTCGAAGGGAATTATTGTATCCTTAAATTGGTCTGTCATGGCAGTGTTGTAGTAGCAACTGTAATTTGTCACCGTGGATGACTTCCTAGCTCTGTCTCAAAAAACCTCCCAAAGGTGTCTCGTAGGATGGGATTGGAAGTCAGTATGAATTGTCTGGGAATTTGGTCTTTTTCTCCCCTCAGGAAATGCAGAGGTTGATTTAGTTGGAAGGTGTTGCATGATTTCACTTCTTACGTGGGCTAAACTGAGTATGATCTTGTAGCTGTCATATAACTTTGGACCTGTTTTTTAGATGTTTTACAACCGAATGCATAAATCTTTGGTATTTTTTAAATGTCTTTTGATGGTGAACAAACTCTAATGTAATATAGTTAGCTGAGCCTACAAAATGCAGTTAAACTTCTGCCTTGCTGTGCTAACACTTTTGTAGCAAAAAATGGAGGTTTTGCAAACATACTGACTCTGGAATGAGGCTTAGAACACCAGATGTGTCTCAATGCCTGGGCTGCCTCCTGTCCATCCACACTCTGGTGTGACTGGAGGTGTTACTGCAGCAGAGCTAACAGCACATACCAGTTCACTTCTAGTGGTGCTACAACATGCTCACAACTGTGTGTAGTTATGCATGACTACCATTGAATCCTTCAGATCACTCTCCTTGTTACCTATCTGTAACTGTAACCACACAAGACTTTAAGGGATATCTTGCTCATCTTAATGGCTCCTTAGTTTCAAGACTGCTTGTTTTAGATGAACTGAATTCTTTCTTGCATGTGGTTTAAGTGATACAGCCATGTGAAGGACAGACATTTAAACAATATTGCAAAAGTTGCAGGAGAATATTGAATGGAAACAGTGTCTTGCAGAGTTCCAGCACTTCATAAATACTTAAATGAATATCCATAAATATTTATGCATACTCAAACTACAGCTTATTACTTAGTTCTTATTCATCTTTCTCTTGAGTGATATGACAAAACTGCTGAAGTAGAGCTAGGTTCTTCTTTTACCCAATTACTGACAGCTGTTTTCCAGCTCAAAATTCTTTATCACTACCAGTGCAGAACTTTAAGAACTCTGCTTGCTCGCATGGGATTAACTAAATACAAGTGTTTAAATTGCTGCCATATCAGCACCAGTTATGCTGGAAGTTAGTGGAACTCTTTCCTTGCTTTAAGCAGAAGATCAGTTATGAACTTTTTTTTCCATTTATAAAAGCATCTAGCTGGCAAACATTTTAACTTGTGTGATTCTGCTTGTAGCTTGTGATGCTAGACTGCTGATTTTTCTGGACTGTTAGGCTGCCTTTTCTGAGTACACTAGGGAACTGAAAACATGAAAACTAGCTCTGTGTTTGTGTATGTTCAAAAATAAACTTTCCCCCTCCCTCATATTTAATCTTTAAGGGCCAAAGAGGAAAAAGGAATGTTAATTTCTCTAAGTCAACAGCTGATCATAACCACATATGAGAACTCTAATATCCATGTCTTGCTAGATCCTTACTCTTGAATTAGAATGCATGACAAATTTTAATATATTTTAAAATTAGCATAGTTAGCTGTACATTTAGCTTTTTTAAGGCTTTCATGTTTCTCTCTTCTACCCTCAGATATATTCCAACAGCCTAGTTAAGATACAGAGTTTAAAGAAGCTAAATCCTGTATATTGATGAGGAATCATAAAGTGCACAAGTTGTTTTAAAGAACAGATTCTAATTCACCTGCCATTATATTGAGTTCATGCATTTGGTCATCCATACTACCCAGAAAAAATGGTGGTAGGGCAGCTGTCATGAAGAAACAAGTTGTGTTTCGCTAACACTGTAAGAAAACAAATTGAACAGGAATTAGGGTTTTCCCAAGACCCATTCAGTAGGTTTAAGATCAGTGGTGTAACTAGAAATAAAGGAGTTGGTGATCATGCCAGTTCTTCTCTCTAAAAATAAATCAAGAGAGAATTTGTTATTAAACCCTTATTTAGAGAAAAATCCTAGTTTTCGTCATGTAAACGAAGCAGCACTATCTGGTGCAAAACTAACCTATTTTCATCAGACTATATAGTGCTGTATAGAAACATGATGAAGTGTCACATCATTAAAATGAATTGTTTTGCTGCTGCATTAAGAGTGTTATTACTTTTACAAATCTAAACAAACACACATGTTTTAGGACTAAGGTTTTTTTGCTCTATATTTAGAAACTTTATGTAGCTGTAATCTGTCATGTAACTCAGTATAAATCTATCTGGGCTATAATAAATATGTTGAACCAGGGACTTGCACTCTTTTCATATTGTGGAAAACCTTGATACTTGCTCTGCACTGAAACTCACTGGTGAAGTGTATGGATTAGCACGGCTTGAACTTGAATTGCGCAAAATCAAATGTCTCCACTAGAGAGCACAGTTTTACACCAAGTCTCTGCTCTATGCAAGCTCTTCCTGCGTTCTGGGGTTTCATAGTTGGTTTGATGGGTTTTGAGCTTGACTGCAATAAAATACAGAAAATAAGACCAATTGATCAAACTTTTTAATCTACATTGTAGGCTGTGAAGACCTGATATCGAGACAGTCAAGAAACATTACTGCTCTGACTTGATGGCAATTTATGGTTTCTTTTTGTCCTTGGAAGTAAAATAATTTGCAAGCAGAGCAAATCAAGTCTTGTGTATGTGCTCTGGCAGAGTCTCAGCACTGTTTGCTTCCTTAAAAAACAAAGAAAAGTCGGGAAAGAGGGAGGGTGGAGTGACTGTTATTTTCATTCCTGCCTGTTTTATCCCTTGATGTCCCTGCTAGGCTTTACTGACTGTCCCGTAATGCTGCTCAAACCCATGATCAGTATATAGAAAAGATATTTGGCTTTCCACCACCTACTATGTCTTTTTACCTCCTGTATAGCAGCTGTATAACAATTATGTGCTGTCATGCTGCGTTCCAAGTTAGCTTGTAATATGATGACTTGCAGCCAGGCATGTAGTACTATTCCTTTGTATGCTCTTGCCATCTTGGACTATGAGGTGCTTCTCTAGCTTCTAGTCTGTATAGACAAAAAATTGAATAGATACCCTTAACTTTACTGTGCCAGTAAAAATAAGCACAATTAACAATGTTAAATTCCATGTTAATGAAAGTCATGAGATGTTACTAAATACAGGAACACTGAGAGAAAACGATCCAGTCTGTCTGTGAAAGACAATTACATGGCTGCTCCTGGTTATGTTTGGATTTACTTTGCTATCAGCACTGTGACATCGCCGTAAAAACCCAACAGCTGAAGATAAGAACCATCTTGTCTACCTCTCATAATCGCTGTGGAGATAGATGAGATAACTACAGGATGAAACCAGTGCTGTTTTACAGTGGTGAGTGGGTTCTTTTAAGGCTTCCAGATACTTTCTGCTTCTAAAAACTTGGTCAGTCAAGACTCTCAGGCAGTTGTTTTACTGTACTAGGAAATCCTTCAGATAAAGTTAGGAAGTTGGGGAATATGAGGTAAAAGATTCATCTTTCTTTCTAGTGTTTGTGTCTTCTTAGGAGAACAAACTCTTCAATTGGGACAGACTACCAAGAGTACTTTGGTAGTCTGGTTTAGTAGGTCATGCTTCTGGTTTATGGCCCCTGGACTTTGAATTCTAAAATGTGTAAGACAGATGAATCACATACCAAGTGTCAATGTCAAAGGTATGGAGTTCTGAAATTAATAAAATCTGGTTAATTAGATTGCAGATTGGTTTCAGGGCAAAAAACACAGGTTAACATTTTTTCTACTAAAACCAAGGCTGCTGAGAATAAAAGTTCTTCATGTTTTACAAGTGGAGACTTGCATTTTTAACTCCTTGCTATTGTAGTGCCACTCTTGCTCCGTACCTTTCTATCTTAACGCAGGGACTGGATCAACAGAGTTTAGATCCAAAGTAGCAGTTAATGCTTGAAATTAAAAATTTTAGCTGCTTACCTTTACAGCTGAAGTTCCCGTGTGCCTAAGGAGATGCTCTAAGTGGTTGGTGCTTGGACTTCTGCAGATAAACTCTTCTTTCTTCACACACAGTAATTTGTCTGGCACACAAGACGCAAGGTACTTACAGCAGTAGTTTTCCTGCTAATATTCACGTGGTTACAGTGTATATGTTAAAGGTTTCTAGTCCTGCACAGAATATGTTCTCCCTAGAAACTGACCTGCTGGACAGTTTTTTTCCACACCAGAGCCTTAAGCTATGGAGTTGCTTAAACTTTTCACCACACACAGCTCGGAGCCAGTTTTGTACTTTGCTATGTGAAAGCATTAAGTCCCCTTGTTATTGCTTAATTCTTAGCACTGCTGGGAAGGTGTCAGAGAGGCTAACAGGCTGATCAGAGTCTACGGAAAAAATGAGGTGCAGAAGTGATGGAGATGTAGAAGCCATGGAGAGGCAATGTGGTACCCGTGTATGAGGGAGGAGCAGGGAGCAGTGTTTGCATGTTGACATTTGCTATCTGCAATGCACAAGCTTTGTTGGGATCAGTTGGAAAATAAGTTCATAATTGGTATATGGAGGAAATTGGGCACTTAAATGCATGACTAAGCTGGGACTTTGAGAGACAGATTGCCAATATAACTCTATTGAATGGTAGTATCCTCTTCCTGCAGTGGTTTACAAAGCTGTTCTCAGAAAGTTTGGAGCCACCCAGAAAGCTAGTACTGGTTTCAGCAGTTGCAGACTGATGCAACATACCTGTCTGGGAGACAAGAAAGCTTTTTCTTTTGTTTTATTTTATTTTTCTGTTGTATGTGAGGCTGCAGATATTCTAAATGCTGAGGCCTGCTGCACACAATGGAACACAAACCAAAAAGAGCTTAGCATTAATACAAAATAGCAGTAGTAAAAGGGTTTTTGCCTTTGGTTCACTGTGCTGCCAAAATGTATGGGAAACTACCTAGCTCCATCTGATGTTCAGATTCCAGGTGCTGGACAGGTTGGAGTGAAATGTCAGGAAGTCTTCTCCTGCCTGAGGAAGTTTGGGTGATAGCCTCTTGGACTCCCTGCAGGCTGAGATTCCAGGACGTCACCATGGCTACACCAGATTTCCATTTATACCTTTTCTCCTGATGATATGTAGAGAATGGAAAGATGAAAGCAAACAGTGAAAGCACTTAGAGCAGGCAGGGATGTTACTGGTATGTTTTCTTATGCCTAAAAAGCTCCCAACTTGCAGTGCTTGATACTGAACTAGGGCTGCTGACTTCACCTGGGAGCTTATAGATGAGCAAGCTCATGCTAAAACAGAAACCTGTGCCCTTTCAGAGGGAGTGAGGTGTGCAGGGCACCCTTGGCATGTGCTGCCTTGGCCTCTGCACCACCCAAACCCAGTTTATCAAGCATTTCAGTATGGGTACTGAACACCTTGTGGCTGTCACTTGTTCCATATGTCCTGTTTCTGTGCATCCCATTGGAGTGACCAAAATCCTAAAATGATACCCAAAAACTTAGTACACATGGAAGTTCTCTTAACCTAGTTTTAACCACATTTAGAAGAGAGTTGTAACAAATGGACATGAAGAACAACTTTGAGGTGTCTGTTGAGACCTCTAAAATAAATTACTCATGAAATCAATGCCACAAAGATGTATTGAAACTACTTAGTAAACATTTTTCATTTTGTTATTAAAACAGTATCAATGGGAAGAATGTTCTAACAAATTTTAAGTTTCCTCTGAGATTTGCATAAAATCCAAACTGAAGCAAACCAAGGTTGTTATTACTAAGGGCCCACCCTAATTCGGGGGCAGAAAAAGAAATTAATTATGTCTTTCACTGCTTTAGTATGTATGTTTTAATATATATGTATATATTTAGACCTTAATCATAAGTCATGTGTAAGGAAATTAGCCATTATTTTAAACTGAAATTAGTATGATTGGAAAGTTTAAAAAAATGGACTTAAAATCTACATTTAAACTACTGAGAGAATTTGCTGTGCTTTTAAAGCTGACATTGGCCTGTACAAGTGGATGACTAATTAATTTCATATTTTTTCATCAAAGAGCTAGAAAAAGTGTTTGGTTCCAGGTTTATTTTTATTTTATAAATAATAGTGTATTTACATGCATCTGATCTTGCTGGTGCTCAAGAAATCTGTGTACATTTTACATAACGTACACAACCTGAGTCTAAAGATGAATGAAGACTATACTGATAACCAGTAATTAGTGAGCTGTGTGAAATTAAAAATTCATAGATCAGGCAAACAATGGCACTTACTCTAGACAGGAATCTTTTATTAAAAAATTGATCTAATATATGTAAGTCTGAAAGTCCAGTCTCAACATGAGCTGAAGCTGCACACTAATGGTGAAAGAAATGCACTTTTAAATGCAGTTACCCACATTTACCCTTGTAGTCTCTGCCACCAGGGAATATTAGAACCTGACTCACTACTTTTGAAGGTGTGATACCAGCTCAAAAAGGTAATTCAAAAGGTTTACAGTCCTTCATTAATGCAGACCAACGTGGCCTTGCTGCATAATAGCGTATGAGTAAGCCTCTCACTAGTTTCTTTCAACTAGTTTAAACATCACCTTGAAAATGCATTTCAATTAGTTGTTCTCCCTGCTGCATAACATCCACTGAACTAGGCTATCTCTTGCTTGAGTAGATTAAAATTTGCTGGTGTTCAGATAAGGCTGTTAGTACATGGGGAAAAGCTGCTAGACGTGCTTGGGTTAATAAATCATTCTTAAATACTGTCCTTTCTGGTTTGGGTCACTCTCTTGCCAGGAGATACAGGTCCCATCAGGCTGTTGCACATGCCCCTCTCTCTCCATGTGTGCCTGTCTCACAGGGACAGCAGGTTTCAGCAACCATCTTTTCCGTACCCTTTCAATCAAGAGGTTTCACAGTGTTATTTTGCTGTTTTATTCGAGGCTCCAGCCAAAAAGCTGTGAAAATATGAAGCACTGAAAACATTTTAGAGTCTGGACTAAAATATTGTTTGGTTAAGCCACTTCCTTTTCCTTGTCACCTGCTTTATTCTGCCCTATTACTCTACTGCACACTAAATTTCTTTGAAATATATTCAGTATTTGGGTCAGTGTTCTTAATTCTTAGAAATTAATACAACATATTAAACATTCCTTCATCATGTGTATTGATTAGTGAAGCCCAAATCCCCTTTGCCCTGATTTTTGTATGACATAACTGTTTGGTGAGCAGTTTGGTTGCTTTTGCAATCTTAGTCCTCTAAAAATGATGCAATGTTTTTTTCTCAAATACCTAATGCTGACAGCCAAAATCTGCCTACCTGAGGAGGCAACTATCTTCTCTTCATGGCATTTCATGCAAAATTAACAGAATTAGACAGTGATTCAAAGTTAAGCTATTGGAAGAGCAAATTTAATTGCATAAGGAGATAAGAAAGGAACAGAAGAAGGAATATTGGTTGGGATGATGTTACTCAAAAGCCAAGAAGCTGATAAATATAAAAAACACATGAAGTAGCACTTAATGTAGTGTGAGAGTTAGGAGAACAGCCCTGGAACAGAGGATGTTTTGGATTTCTTTCCTTGTGAGTAAAATCATTAGTGTTTAGAAGTGTGAGTGGTGAAAGACAGCAGAGGCAAGGAAAGGATAATTTCATTATCCCTTTGAAAAGGATTTCAGTACAGGTGTGTACTGTTATTCAAGCAGTTTATTTTCTGTGCTAATGCTTAGATTCAGTTTCCACTTGCTAAGCAATGAGCTCAAAACCTGCATTAAACATCTCCATTCCTGAACACTTTAGGAATGTCTGAGTTGAATTACAGATTTTATTCCATATTGATGTTATGTTTGGGAAAGGAATTTTTCTGAGAGTGTGTGGGAAATCGACGGGAGAAATGCGCACCCAATGGTGTCCAGCAAGACTCATTTATTGATACATGAGTTACAGATTATATAGATCCATTAATGAGGCTCATACATATTGCAAAAGCAAGCTCATCATTGGCTGGTGCGATTAATGGTCAGCTACTTTCTTTGCAGCTTCATAGATCTTGTGCAGCTGCTCTTACTCCCTTGTCCAACATCATGTTATCGACATAAAGTTGCTGACATGCTTATACCGTGTATGAACAACTATGCTTATTGTTCTCTTTACCATTAACTAAACTCTAAAAGTTACATTTGTATACTTTCTTAGCTTGCAGGACAACTATACCTATTATTCACTTTAGCATTACCTAAGCTCTACAGGTTACATTTTATTTACGATGTTTGCTTGCAGCTGCAGCTGTGAAGAAGTCTTTGTTTTCTGGAGAATCCTTCTTTGTTTTCCCGGAATAGTTCATCCTTGGGTTTGCAACATTGCTGAGCTTTCCCAGATAGCTTGTCCTTTGGCTACAACATCATGCTGCAAAAATAACTTCTAATGCTGAGAAGCTAAACTCCTGAGGCCTACTTCTTAGTTATATGCTCAAAGCTCCCATAAGCCTTTGCTCGAGTCTTGCTCGCACAATGCTCTCTGGGAGCTGTGCCCCTGTTCCCTTAGCCATTCTTCAACAAGAGTGGGGTTGCTCTTCTCTCTGATGGAAAGAGTTACAGTGGTATAGGAAGGATACAATTCTTGCTGCAGGTATTTAGTGTCTTGCACTGATTATGGGTAGAAGCTATATTGTTCATTCCAAGTAAGGAACTTCAGGTTTAAAACTGGAAAAAAAAAATAAAGAGGATGATCCTTTCGGGTTTGAAGTCATTCTTCAGGCTCTGAAGGTCTTTATAACCTAGATTTCTCCTGCCTGGCCTTGAAAACAACATCTATGAACAAAGTCTAATTTTTCTCATAGTGTTGAAATTTGAGACTAGAACAGGTTTTAAGTTTTGGTTATACATTAAAGCTAACAGTAAAAATTAGGGACTACTGAAATTGCCAATAAGGATTACCTAAGAAGCTTTCATTGATGTCCTGAATGTGAACTCTTCAGTGCAGGTATTTCTAACCTGCACAGTCCCACTGGACTGCAGAGTATGTGTCAAACATAAGAGATGTTTTCACAACCTCTTTAAACATTCATCAGGGCAGGGGACATCAAACCAAACATACACCTTTTGCAAGAGCAGTTTCCTTTTATTTTGAGGAAAATGTATTCCTATTTCTCCTTGGCCCATTTTTTTTTTCCAGAGACAGTCAGAATAAAAACTGCTGTGCTTTCCAGGGGGAACACAGGAGTGGGATTAGTATTTGGTAGGACAGGACATAGCACCATGGAATCTGATCCTGTGAGCTGCTACACACAATTCAAATTCAACACTTCTTTCATGCCTGAAATACACTGTCGTGTACATACTCTTAGTTCATTACAAATCACAGATTTGGCAGATTTAGTGGAGTGATCAGTATTCATCTGCCATCCAGATCTTGTTAGACTCAGAAGACGAGATAGTGGTTGGCGTGAAGTGTCATGGTTACTCTGACAACAGCACCAAAATAGAAACACACAGATGGACAATGTCCCAGCCAGTTGGTTTTTTTAAAAATACCAATTCTGCATAAATATTAATTATTAGCTGTGTCATAGTGTGTCATTATCTTTCACTGTTTAGGCACATTAAATTGTTAGACACTTTTGCAACCCAGCAATTCTACAAGATGCATAAGCCTGTTCTGTTGCTGATAAAATGATGAATTGCAGATTGTCACTGAGGCGGAAAAAAGAAGTTTGCCTGCTACCACCAAAATATTGGTATTGATCTACTTAGGTAGAGATATGTAAATGTTACTCAGATTTTTACAGCAATAGAACAGCTTCCTGGAAATTTGCCATGATGCATTGGGTAATCTTCTCTGGTGAAAGAGATGTTTTGTAACATACATACAGATGTACGTAAAACATGTTTTACATAGCTTTGTCCTTAAATTCACACAGAGGGAAAACCATTCATGCAGGAATCACCTTCCTCAGTAGTAATAACTAATACCCACTTAGTTTGTGAGCAACTCAAAGCAAGTGGGTTACCCACTTATGGCTTTGAATTACTGACGCTGAACTGCAGCTCAACTCTCACCCTCTTGCCTCTCCCTTTCTCTCTACAACAGTCTTTCTTATCTTCACCCCTTTCCTGTGCACACTGGCCCTGAGGCAGACCCTAGCCCCTTGGGAAGGGGCAGGAGGGGAGCGAGAACCAGTGCTGGAAAACCTCCAGTGAAAAAAAGCTGTTGCACAACTTCCTTTGCTGGTAAATCACGGAGCTGGTTCAGCCCATCTCCTTCCTGCAAATCAAGGCTGGATGCATCGCAACCCTTTTCATGCCTTTGAAGCCTGGAAGTCACCTGTGAAATGTTTTTTGTTGTGGTGGGTTTGGTTTTTTTATGAGGAGCAAACAATGCAACCCCCTTAACTTTCATTATACCTCACTTTGCTGTTTCTTCTGCTTGTTGCTGTGGTGTCCGACACCACGTTCCCCTCCCCACACCTCTCCCCACGGTGTGTGCCCAGACGCCTGGGCCGAGGGGAGACGCTCGGATCGCTTTGGCTCTGGGGCAAACCCAGAG
Source organism: Acanthisitta chloris (assembly GCF_000695815.1). Taxonomy (NCBI): domain Eukaryota; kingdom Metazoa; phylum Chordata; class Aves; order Passeriformes; family Acanthisittidae; genus Acanthisitta; species Acanthisitta chloris. The sequence continues at coordinate 583 of NW_008690065.1, read as the reverse complement.
CACATGGACTCGTGATGGCTCTGAAGGGTTTGGGGGAGCATGGCAGTACCAAAAACCTGCACAGCTGGGTGGGACTGGGACCGGGGCCATTGGTCCCCCCGGCCTGTTAGTGTGGAGAACACACAATCACTGGATGATTATATGCGGTGCTTTTATTGAAGAGCTCTGGGAATCAGGGGTACAGACAAACCCAAATCCGACTCCGACATGGATTTGAGATGGATACATTTTTATACCCTTTCATTACATAATCCTTGTATAATCATACGTTGAATCATTACTTTGCTATTGTTCTCGTGTGTGTATACTGATTTCACCCAAACCTGAGTTCGAGTTTCTTTACCCATATATTGTTCTCACCCAAGCCTGAGTTCGAGTTTTGTTTCCCATAGGTTGCTGTATAATTCTCTGTTATAAGGTGGGTACATACAGGTAGGTACACAGGTGTAGGTTCACATCGTTCTAGTAAGACAATGCTCATTCTTGTCACTAAGGCTTACTCTGGCTACCTTGCACTAAGGCTTACTCTCGCTACCTTGCCACTAAGCTTACTCTCGCTACCTGGTCACTCGGGCCTGCTTTC
>NW_008690064.1:23357-31126 GCF_000695815.1 Acanthisitta chloris | reverse complement strand
GCTGCCGCGAGGCCCAGCCAGCACTGCTCGCTGCAGCCACAGGAGAGAACGGTTCCCCGGGTTCATGTTAAACTGGAAGCTTCTGGGTTTTTTTTTTGGTGAGGCTGAGGATTTGCGGGCCCAGGTGCTGGCAGTCGCCCTGTGAATCTCGCTCAGCCCTGAGCACTGAAGGGCACTCGCCTGGTTTGCAGTTTCCAAGTTTCCCATTGAAACGGGCTCGCTTTGGTATCCTTCCATGGGCTTCTGCAGCTCTGCCTATAGAAGTATAGTGAAACAAATGCAAGTTCTAGGGCATGGCTCATGGTGAAATGTCCCAAACCTCTCCCACCACAGCACAGCAAGGTCTTCTCTGGTCTGATTCTGAGGAATGAAGTGTTGCCTGAGCTCCCCTCACAAATTTCAGCCAGGCTATGCCTGGGTGGGCACAACCTGGTGGGATCCGGCACCCAGAGTGCCAGTGCTGCAGCCTGTGCCCTGGTAAATTCACTAGTGTAGATGAAACCTTGTGGTTTCCTTCTTGCCCTGCTTGGTGGATGACTTCTGATCTCAGGATACTGGAGTTATCAGGAGAAAGCCATGTAGCAACAAAAATGCTGCAGAGCGAGGCTCAAGAGAGTACTGCAGTACAGGACACAAAGACTATCAAAGACTGTGAGGAAAACTTGGGTCTACACTGAATGCAGGTAACATCTACTCTTTGTGGCTTCATGTTGTGCTTAGCTGATGCTTGTTTGGTGCTGGAAGAAGTAGGGTACAGTTTCTCTTTCACATTAAGCGCACAGTGGTGCTCAGTGTGCAGCTAGTGCTGCTCCCAGTCTGCCTCTTGGAGCAGGATAGTGGGTCGGATGGCCTTTTGGACTAACCTGGCACAGCCTATTTATCTTGTGTTCCTGGCAGCCTGTAATGGTCTGCTTCTGCTGTGCTTGCCATGCAGGCTAGTGATGAAGGCCCCAGAGAAGCTACAGCAGGTTGGTGATGAAGATCTTCTCTCACAGACAAAGTGTCCAAGGACAGACATTCAGCTGCCCTTACAGTGCCCAAAGCAAGCACTCACAAGTCTCTGCTCTGAATACTGAATCAGCCAATACAGGGCTGCCTTGTTTCCCTTAGCTCAAGACTCTGATCCTGAAGTAGCTAAGCCTGTCAGGTACCTCCACCATAATCTCTGGGATGACCAAGACCTATGACACAGAATTTAGCATATGTGAAAAAAGATCTGGTTCTATGACCATATAGTCTGCTGATCTGCCCTGTGTTTTCCCCTAGCTTTGCCTCTGTTGAGCCTTGCCATAGTGCAAATATAACCCAGATTTCTTCTTCAGTAAAATAACCTGACACCACTTTTGTTTCTTGTGCTGAACCCAACCACATCAAACACACACCTAAGGCATGGCAGTAACCATTCACATACTCCACTTTGGTCTATTTTAAACCCAGTGACAACCTGGGAGCCACTCTACATCCAGCTGAGATGAACACATATGCAAGCAGAAACATTCCATTCCATCCTTGAATAGTTGGTCTCTTTACCCTAGATTTCAAGTACATTTTGGGGAACAAACCCATCTCTGTTTACCTTTGTTGGTGTCTGTGCTGGTTTGGGACAGGTAACTCAAATTAACCAAAGGGTTATTCCATACCATATGACATCATGCTCAGTATATAAAGTAGGGCAAATGTTTGTGCATGTACTTTATCTTTGGGTTTTGAAACATATGAACAGACTATATATGTGCCAATAGTACAGAAGCAGTTTAATCACCATGATTCATCCATGAGTCAAAGGACTGAGTGAAATGCTAGGGCTTGGACAATAGGCCCAAGCCAGAGTTGACTTACAGATGAATCCTGTACTTTTTGTGACGAATGCTTTTTTGTGCCAGTTGGCTAACCTGCGGAAAGCAGATACATAGTGACATGGGTGCTAGTTGTTTTAATACCAAAATAGATGACTAAACAATTGATAACTTCTGCACAGGCCATGTAGGTGTTTGCAAAGTATTTCCAAGGCCATTTCCAAGATATCTTAGGAAACTCCACCAACTGCGTCCTGGGCTCTGGCCAAGCCCTGGCCCCAGATGGTCAGAGGAGAGTACTGTCCAGTGTTTTCTGCATCAAACCAAAAAACCTGCATGTTATTTTTAGCTTGCTGATTTGGCCTATAAAAGCTGGACCCTCTTGCAATGACTTTGGACACCTCACCTATGAGTGGATGCACTGCATAGGACTTCCAAATTGCTGGGAAAGGCTCTCCAAATCCTTGTTGCTACCAGGGGCTCCCCAGAGACTGCAGATCTGGATTATGATAAAGTATTAGGGCAACTGGTGATGTCTTTCTTAATCACTATTCTTTCCTGTATGTAGTAATGATGAGGTGTATTACCTTGCTTATTTTATTTGCTGCTTGTGCTGCTTGAAATTAAAGCTTAGTACACCGACTGTGTAAGTAAATATATTCCTCATTTTTGTATTATCTTAAACAGCAGTAGTAAAATAAGCTTCTTCTTTTCGTTGGTGTCTGTGTCATTTGTGTTTACCACTGTCAGTTGGCAGAACAGTCTCCTGTTAATCTCAGTGGAAAGGAGCATGTGTTACTGCCTGGGTTTGTTTCATACAGTGTATATTTTTCTCTACCATTAGGCTTGACTCAGGGGCAGGCTTCATTGTCACCTGTGGTCAGGATACAAAGGAGACATCTCCAATGTCCAGCAGCTCCCCTGTGCTCTGTATTGATGCTGTAACCCCATGGTTTCCCTTACACACACGCACTCTGCATTTCTTCCTTAAGCTGCTCCTGGCAGCTCACCATTTCACAGTTCTTGCCTATGGCCAGGAAGAGCATCATCTGTCAGCTACATCTGGAGCTGCCATCCTGCCTTCTCCCAGGGAGCCCAAGGGGTCCTTATCAGAGGGCCAGAGCAGCAGTTGTGACAAGAGAAATTTATGTTGGGGAGAGGTACCTTGGATCTTCTAGTTTTAATTGCTATTACAAGGAAGAATCTTGTTAAATTTTAAGAGCCAACATCCTGATTTTTATTTAGCCTACAGAAGGCTAAATGTGACTTGGTGTTCCCCCTGCTCAAACGTTATCAGTAAGTACCCAGAAATAAATACCCAGACACCTGAAGTCAGATGAAGGAGAGCATCTGCAAGAGGTAAAGGAAAGGAGTTTCTCAGCTTTGCGGAGATAGTGTCCAAGCACCGTGTAATTATGTGCAGACACCCAACCTTTCTTTTCTGCCTGAGAAACTAAGGCTGTATTAGTCTTTGTGTGCAGCAGCAGAGCTGCTGAGGACATCCATAACTGGCTGAGGTGGTCCATAAAAGGAACTGTGGATGCTTTGGCCTTTTCTCTCCAAGCCTTCCTCTCAATTCACGCATGGCAAAGACCTAGTATGCATCAACATGTTAATCCTGTTCTTTGCCAGCACTTCATGAAATGGCTGTGTCACAGCCTGTGCCCTGCAAAAACATCCAGGTGAGCTGCACTGCTGCATATGCATGACCTTCTGGCTTGACGTGTATGTCTTACAGTGTTATCAGCCATGGTGGGGTGCTGTGGCAATAATCCTCTCTTCTCTCCTTAGTTCAGTCCCAAATTCCTTCCCTTATCCTCAGCTCCAATTTTGGCTTCTCCACACTTCCTCAGCAGAGACCTAGAGATCTTAGGTGGATGGTCACATGTTAGGTGATAGAGAGAAAACAGAGATCTGGAAGAAGAATTTAAATGAGCCCTTCTGGCCTAGTAATGCTCTTGAGGGGCTGCTTTCATGGACCTGCTATTTGGCCCTCTGACAGCTGCATCTCCTTTATGCTGTGCTATTAGAACTCCTTTTGAGTGCTGCAGAAGATGTCATTAGGAGGAGGCAGCCATAAAACTATCAGCAACATCCTCCCCTGATCTGTACATCTCTTCCACACACCCACCACCACCCATCCTCACACAGGGATTTTATTCACACTTCTCACACATTTGCCTGAGACCCCCATACACCCCCACCTACACATGGAGACACAGATGCACTGCGCTCTTATTTTCTGCGTTCCCCGACCTTCCTTCCTTCCTCCCATCTGTTTGTTGAATAATTCCTGGCTAAGTAACTTTCTCTGCACAGCCCCTGGGCCGGGGCACAGGGACATGCCCCCTCTCCCCCCCCGGCTGTCCAGGGGGCTTTTGAACATGTGTTTCTGGGAGGCAGACACCAGCTGGATGGGTGACATTTGCATAGTCAGCTAAAAGCCCCTGAGCTGAGCTGGGAACGTCTGGAGGAGCCCGTGGCAGGATGGAGGGAAGAGGGAAGCGCTGGTCAGCTCGAGGTCAGCTGGAACAGATTTCTCAACGAACGGACAGATGGTGAACGAAGATGAGGAGTAGGGGGAGCAAGAAAGGCTCCTACATCAGATAAATAAATCACTAAATGCAGTATGGGAATAAGTGACCAATGTGCCTATGGGCATGGCAGTCACTGTGCTGCTTCCTTCAGATCCCATGGGGTGGATGGATGAGGCGAGAGCAGGATCTTATTGCTCTCAGTGCCAGGGAGGGGAGCAGGGTGGATCACAGACCAGGGAAGTGGCAGGGAGATGCATGGGGCTCTGTGGGGTACCAGTGTTGCCAAGCAGCAGCAGAAGCTGGAAGGCTCCACGCAGCCTCCTGCAGTGACCCAAAGGGGCCCTGCTGCCAGATCTCCATCCAGGCTCCAGTGGGGCTGCTGCAGCTGTGAAGACAGATCCCCAGTTTGTCCAGCCACACTGTGCTCCCAAGGCACCGCCCAGTTTGGCAGGTTTGGGACTGGGGTTTGTGCAGTCCCAGGCACAGGGTACCCTTGTCCTACAGACCCTCTGTCCCTGTTGTTCCTGCCTGCTCTTTGTCCCACTTCTCCCTCCGCTCCAGCTAATTTCATTGGACTGAAAATAGTAAAGCAATCTATATGGTTCTGCTCCTACAAGGACATGTCTTTTCCATTCCAAAGTAACAGCAAAACATTTTATTTATGAGCCCCTGTGCTGCCTTTGCCCTCTCTGCTGCTCACTGTTCCCGGCTGCCTGCCTGCTTTCATGCTCTCGCCAGTCTGCACAGCTCCTTCCTCGGGACAGAAAATCAAATTTATTTCTTGATCCTGCAGCTCCTTTTGGAGCTCTGGGGGGAAAAAAAGCACTCCCTTTGCATGGGAATTGCCCAGGAAGAGAACTGACTTTCTTTCCCAGTGCTCAGGATGGTCACAGTTGAAGACTTTAGGAAAAGAAAGGTCAAGAAACCCTATAATGGACAATTAGGTGTTAAGCCACCCAGAGATTACTGTTTTCCTCCTTCCAAGGTGTTTAGCAGTTGCCACACACCCTTGACCAGGAAGGTTCACAAATTACATGTTGGTTTTAAAATCCTGCCTTCTGTAACTGTGGATGTTCCCATAAACCTCATGAGTGTCTGAGCCTCTTGTGGGCTTACATCCTTCATGCATCATTGGCAACTCCTACAGGCTAGTTATGCACTACAGTAAGAGGTATTCCCATTACATACTCCTTTTTTTTCTAATTCTGCAGGAGACATAGAAATGCCTTTGCACTGTTTTTATGTGTTTGAGGGAATTGGTGGGTTCTACCTTTTTTTTTGGGTGGTTGCTTTTTTTTTTTTCCCTAGTGATATTGCCTAGATGGTGCTAAATCCTCTCCTGAGGGATGCAAACACATGCTCCCCATCATGAGTGCAGGCAGGCAGATGTTACAGGAGCCTGTAAGGAAGGACAACACTCATGGCCAGCTAGAGCAGAAGGGCAATTGCCCATATACTCCCTGTGTGCATGATCCTACTCCATGTGAAGGGAGTTTATATATTAAACAAAACTGTCAGGGTCCTAAAGGCACCAATAGGCCTTAATTGCCCTGAATGGTCTCATCTGGGACCCACACCCTTTGCCTAGTGCCTCCATTTAAGCTCAGTATGGGCCATTCCTTCCCTTACTGAGCTGCACTGTAGGTCTGCCTCTCTCTAGCCCTGCCTCTGGCCTCATCTCCTGATTTCAGACCTGTGCTGCAGCAGTGTCTTCAGCCCCATCACTTGCTGCTCCTGATGGGACACCTTGGATGAACTCTGGGCCTGGTTCATTACTTTGCCTCGTCTGGGGCCATGGATGGACCCTGTTACCAGTATTCACCTCTGCCTCTGAGCACATGCTCAGGTCCTGCAGGACTGTGCCTTGGTCAGTGAGGGCACTGTCTAGTCTGGGATCACTCTTGGATATGATCCCTTGCTGGAACTTCATTGTCACCTTTACCTAGTCATGGTTAGCTTCATCAGTAGCCGCTTCAAGATGAATGTGTTTTTGGGAAGTCCAGGTAATGGTGTCTCTTTTCTCACAGTTTTAACCAGAGCTTTCTAGTAGACTGAGAATGGCTGTTTTTCTTTCAGAAAAGCATTTCTGACTTGTCCTCAGTTTCCATTCATTTTTGTTCTTCCAGTTTGTTACCTCTAGCCTGGAGATGCTGATGGGCAGAAGCCACTTACAGTCTAGGCTGTTGTGGATGTTGGTCAGTAGCCTAATCCTTTGTACTACAAGCAGTAAACACAGAAATCCCCCCTGACTCAGGTCCCATCTTCAGCTTTCCCAGTTAACTGCATGGCTTTTTAATGTAAGAACACCTATCAGGAAGAAATAGATCTTACCTTTCAACAACACTGGCTGAATTTCTAACCTATTTGGTACTTTTTTTGACTAGTAATTTATTGAAAAACTGACTCTTCCAAAGTACCAGGTAGTCTTAACTCATCCCAACTTGCTTTGCATCTTATCTAAATGTCTCTGTTCTGATATACTAGAAACAACCAAGTGAGATGTCCTTTGCAGTCAGGAAAGTGTCATGCATGCTTGTTACAAGAGAAAAATAGTAATTGGCATTAGAGCTTACTATATATGAAGCAAAAGGAAGTGTACCACTGTTGTTTTTCTCAAAAAACATCTTGAATTTGGTCCTCAGGGTCTTATTTATCACTTGGAAATATTCACATGCCTGTTTCATCAGAACACTTGGAAATCCCTGAAGTTTCCTGAATTCTCACAGGGGAGGCTCTTCTGTCTCAGGCATAAGCTGTTTTGTTGTTCTGTGTCTCATAATGTTTATCCTCTAAACAGAGAAGAGGAACACAGTGCAAGTGTCCCATGCAGCTGTCAAAAAGGTGGATTTGTGCTGTGCTGGGAAGCATGGTGGGATGCAGCAGGGCAGAATGGGAGGTCACCACATAGGCTGTTCTCTCCTGCCCCTTGCTCCTGTTTAGGTCAAATGTGCTCCTCAGTCTGAATGCACCTCCAAGTTCTGCTGCACTGAGTATTGGAAATACCATCAATGAAGTATGTGGGGAAAGAGAAAGTGTCTTGTGCCGGGTATCTCTGTGTACACATGTGCTCACATGCATGCACACGCTATCACAAACCCTGCCAGCTCCCTGAAATCTCTGAGCTGCTGGCAGGATATAGTTTGTGTACCTCCAAACTAGAATGTGTTCTTCCCACTCTGGGCAGCTGCTGCCAAACACCCAGCTCATGTTTTGTTTTATGAATCCCTTGCTTCTATGAGGCTTTATTATTATTATTTGAGCTAAAATGGATCCATAACCTTGTGGGACAAGGACACCAGCCTGGCTGGCAGTGTACCTGCTTTCTCGTGCTCACGCTCTCCCTCCCCTCCACAATTACTCTTCATGCAGCACAGAAAATAAAACATTCCAGAAAAATATGACTGCCCCTCTCCCAACAGGAGGTCACGAAGGCTTG
>NW_008690064.1:0-23339 GCF_000695815.1 Acanthisitta chloris | reverse complement strand
GAGCTGCTCCATTTTGATTTACATGCTGGCTGGGCAAAAAGAGAGACCACTGAGTACTGTGGGAGCTGCTAATTGAGTAATTGCAGCTCAGAGCTGCAGAGAAGGTGGCAGAGCAGGTGAGAGGCTTTCTCTGGTGGCCTGAAGGAGTCCTTAACTTTTCTCACCATAGGTTGAGAGCAATGGGACAGGTATATGTGTCTGGGTTTTGATATTGCACAGCACAATCACTATGCTTCTGCGTACACTTAAACTCTTTTCTTGACTCTGTGTCCAGCCCTTGGTACAGAGAGTTGAGAAGGTGAATGGTGTTATTTGCTTGCCTTCTCTCTGTGCTGGGCAGTGGATTCTTGTCATGAGTATGTCCTTATGCACAGCCCACCATCCTTTCTGTTCACAACCAGACACACTGGGGTTTTGAGGCTGAATTCAGCAAGAGCCAAAACCACTCCTCCTTCCTGCAGCTGAGTGCAAGATACTGCAATTGTCAGGGTTGTGCAAGGGGGACATGGCATCTCCTGGTACAGCTGGGCTCAGCCAGGGATCTGCTGTTCCTTGCTCCTGCCTCTTGCCATACTGAGCTGTCAGCCACTGAATTTCCTCCCTGTCTGAATGCAAATTTCAGGCACATGTTCCAAACTGCACATCATTTCCCAGCACTGGCAATTACCCACTTTCCACAGGCCAAATCATATGCCTGGTCCCAGGAGCATGCTGGAACTCAGACAGCTACAACTGGAGAGGCAGGGTATGGGCAAGTCCTGAGCTCATTTCACTCACCTTCGTCAGTTTTTCTGAACACTCCTAGTCTGGCATAATCATTCCCCTGTTCTGAATACCACTCCTCCACCTCTTCCATGGATAAGCAGATATTCTGTGATCAGCTCGTGTTTTTCTCCCACTCAGAAGGAAGGCCATCACTGCACTAGTCAGAGCAATGGAGACATTTGTTTCTGGCTGTGAGGGATGCTTGGAGCAGCAGAAGAGGCAGAGTCCCTTCAGCATCACTAGAGGTCTCTCTTTATCTGTATGTGCTTGTCTGCAGGGCAATGGGAGAAAAATACACTTGCTCGGAATAATTTCTTCATCTGCTTCTTGACATGTCACAGCCCTGTAGAGCATGCAAGCCCAGGGAAGTCACAGGGCTGAATTCTTGTTAGCTCTGTTTTTCTGGATGTCAACTGCTTGAGAGTGTCTCCATCTGGGATCAGCCTTCTGCTGCTCAGCCCTCCCAAACTCCCATCTCCTCCCAGCACCCTGCTCAGCACTCAGGACTCTGCATCTGGGTGGCATCGATAGCCCTTCGCCCTCAGTCAGCCCACCCAGGCTCAAGAGTGATTTGCCAGAACCGTGGTCTGAGCTTTCTAGCAGCTGGTGAAGAGCTGGTCCTCTCCTGACTCCTCATCCTCTGGACAGGCTGTTGGCAAGGGGTTTCAGCTTGCCCCTCTGTGCTCATGCCTCTGCAACTCCTGTGTGCCTGATGCATGCTGCAAAGTCCTCCAGCATCCCAGCAAAAAGCATCAGCAGCAAAATATTGATGCTACTTTGGAGCTGACACTAGTGGAAGGAGAGAAATTGTGTTACTGGTGCTGAGATTTTTGGATGATTGGTTGTCTGCTTTCCCATGTCTCACTTCATCATAACACTGGTGAACCAAATCCTCAAGGAAAATCTTCCTTTGCAGACTACCTGGAGGACAGGAGCTGCTCAAGGAGCTGGGATATCCACATTTATGAGAAACACTTTGCTCAAAACACTGTGGCTTGTTTTCTATGTGCTGTTCATTGACAGGCAATGAGCCACAGCCTGGTGAGTTCAGACACTAGCACTTCCCTTTGATGTGAGGGCCTGGGCCTAGCACCATGGTGAATGAAGCTTCAACTGCTTTCTCAATGGAGTAAGGAAAGTTTGCTTCTATACTGTATTTTCTTTTCCATATGTAGTGGTATGCAGCAATGATCGCCACATATGCATCAGCAACAGGACCCCTCCAGCAGTTCTGCAGGATAGTTTTGTCCAGGGCAGGAGTTATCCACCCCCTGTAGCTGGCTTGGCCTTGCAGGCACTGAATGTGTCAGAAGCAACCTTGGGCAGATGGACTTCATGTGGCTTCCACCTCAACCCTGCTGTGTGTTGAGCTTGTGTGTCCCGAGTAAAAACACTAGTAGCAGGGGTGAAGTGTGTGCTGCAGCTTTTCCTAGCTCTGCCCAGCTCTTATGCTCAGCTTCTTGTACAAGTTTCTCCTTTATTTTCTGCTCTTCTGGTTTATTTTTTTAAGCTGAGAAATAGATTAAATATTTGTGCTTAAGTAAGGCACTGACAGGACGAGGTAGACTGCAAAGCCAGGCTGTCCCTCAGAGCTCAGTCAGTGCTCCTGCAGTCTCTTCTGAGCTGTTTTCTGTTGGTTTAGCCCTCTTCACTGACACAGGTTTGCAGCTCTGAAAGCCCAGACTAGCAGCCTCACTGGCAGCCCCCAACCTGACCTGTAGCCCTTGGTGGCAGTGATTCAGCAAAGTAAGCCATAGGATCTGAAAATCTAGTCCTGGTGGTGGGAAGTGTATTTTGGGGAATTTCTGCCATAGCCTGAAAAGGTGGAAGTACTGTAGACAGAAGTGGTGCAGTCCATTTGGACACAGCTAGATATACTGATTCTGGGATACTACTTGCCTTTTGGAAGCCTTTTAGATTAGATCCTTGTCTTGTTTTGCATTCATTAACTGCTCCCCCTGACATATTCTTGCTAACTCTTCCACTGAGCAGAAAGATGGACAATTCAGGACATGGCATGTGAGTGACTTGGGAAATGTGAATAAACAGTATGTCTGCACCTTTCTTGTAATGCATTTGACTTCTGAGCCCAGGAAGTCACTGGCTGAAAAAGACTGGTTCATCCATCCATTGTTTCATTTTTTTACTGTCTGCTCCACTGCTCTAGTCTCTTGTGCTGTACTAAACACCAGCAAAGCCAGTGAGGTTATAATATCCCATGCCAGGAACATTTTCTAAGAGCTTACAGATGCCAGTCTCTCACAGATAATAGAGGCAGACATACCTCAGTCTGGTTCTTCATAGTGAGGTCCTGCCAACTGCTTCTTCTGGCTGCACATAAATCGATTATTTTTATTCTACCCCATGGGCTAATTTGCTAAATTGCCTAGCACTAGCTTTGCTGCTTGCTATGGGCTGTTCCACGAGAAGCACTGCAGGGTGAGATGAGTTAGGTGTTCCTTATTGCTGGAGTCCTGTGCATGTGTGAGCTCTTTTGGGCCTGATGCTCGAGAAGCCTGCCTTAATGCACTGAAGAGGCAGAGAAATGATGCAATAGTTGAGCACTGCTCCTCTGTGTTCATTCATAGAAGGGCGAGATGAAGTGGACCAGATTTGGTCTTGCTGGGTCTCTGCAGCCCAGAGAACTGTTATGAGTTGGCAGCAGAGCGGATGTTGGGATGTGCTACTGTCATCTCTCTTTCTGATAGATTTCTCCCTTGGATAATCTCTGTTTGAGGGAGCTCAAAAGGTGGAAAATGCTTCCCAGGACAGTTTTTCTTCCACATACGCATAGCCTCACTCAGGTCAGTGTTGGGCACATTTGTAGAACCAGCCATTTTAGTAGAGGCTGAGAACATAAACTAGATTGGCAGAGGAGGGGAAGCTTTGGTTTTTCAGGCCAGGAAGCATGCAAAGAGGCCACATGTCTAAAAGTAATCTTTTCTGTCCTGTGAATCCCAAACTTGGTGTTTGGCTGTGGTATGCATGGTGAAAGACAGTCAGGCTTGGGATACAGTGATCCTCTGAATTTGGTGCTTGGGAAATGGACAGCTTCTCCATGGTGGGGGAAACCAATACATTAGATTTTGCATTAGAATTAGATTTTGCATTAAGTAATTTTTCAGCACTTACTCCATTATTTTTTTCCAGGGCTCAGAGCTAACTGTCTTTGTTACAACTTCCCATGTGTCCCTGCCCTTTGCCCTCTGTTATTAGCTGAGATCCAAAACCCAGACAGGGTGGACATGAGGGATGTGCCACATCAATTCATTTCAACATGCTGCACCGGTATGTATAACCTGAAATACATTTATTCTGCGACCTCTCATCTACCACAGAACTGAAAAAGTTGAGCAGATACATTGTGAGCTGGTATAGAGGGGATTCTTACCCACAGGCCAAGCATTTGCCTTCCTCTACCTGCTTTCAGTGCACTGTGTTTATGCACACGTGTGTTAATATACCTGTTATGCACTAGACAAGTAGAAAGAGTGACACTAACTGCTGTTGCTGGTTTCAGTGGGATTTTAGATGCCTAAAAGCCTGTCTGTGGATATATTTAACCCTACTCTGCTGTGTCCTTGCATCTCAGAATTACTGTACATGTTTGCAGGCATGCAGGCAATTATCTGGTTGTATTTCTCTGCATGCTCATGTGTTGGTAGGTACCTCAGTCTGTCTGTGCACCCATGTCTCTGCCTGGGGGTACAGTACAGTGCTGTAACCAGGAATGTCCTGGAGCCGAAACTGCTGTAGTAATTACAGCAGATAAACTGCTCTGCTTGAGGGTTGCTGTCCACACCAGACTGCAAGGCAGGCAGCCTAGCTTCGCCACTGAAGTCTATTCATTTTAATAAGAGGGACACCCTGTGTTATTAAGAAGAGTGTTTATTACTGTCGCTGCACACTGACAGCAACTTCCATCATCGTTAAAAGGCAGATGGGGGGAGGAGGGTAGGGAGCACTGTGCTTCTGTCTCAGAGGGTAGGACCCAGCTGCTGAGGAGGCTGGGGCTTCAGGGCTTCCCCTCCGGCCCAGAAGGAAGTTGCCAGTGGAGAGGAGGCCTTTAGGAATGATGGAGAGGGAAGTGTGGGGCCCTGTTCAGTCCTGTCTCAGGGCTGAGCAATCTGTTCTGTGTGAGAGGCAGCCCTCCCTGCCTTGTGCTGTACAGGGATTGTGCTGCAGGCAGAGGTGGAAAAACTGAGGAGGGCAGCATCAGTGGGCACTTGCTGGGGGAGAAGGGTACAGGATATGTGTAGGATGCTGGTGTGGCTGCTTGGGCCATGAGCAGGTCTCAGCACCTCTCTTCTCCCTATCATTTAGTGGTGACAGCAGCACTGAGCTGTATTATTTGTACAGCCCTTTCTGGGGCTCCTCACCTGGGACATGTGTAGAGACATCCTGGCGTACAAGAGCAGGCCCTGGCTCAGGGAAAGGTGCAAGCAGATGTTCACCCATCATTTCCTGGACACCTCTCATTTTAGCAACTGGCATGTCTTATAAATGAGATTATATCTGCCACAATGCTGTGAGTTTGTAGGCCTCAGGGAAGTGTAGAGGGAGATGGTCAAGAGGAGGTGCTTATGTACAGTATGAACAGCCAACATTAGTAGCTGATGTTTTTCCTGTGCAAAGTGAGACCTGAAGTCTAGAGGAGCCACTGTCAGCACAGGACAAAATGGGGACATGGCACCAGTGTAAAAGGCCTGCACAGTGCCTTCCCAATCTGTCCCCAGTTCCACATTTCTGAGTGCCTGAAACATGGTGGTTCCCAGAGAGAGAGGCTTATGGAGCCAAATCCCTCCTGGTTACTAGGATTCACCTTTCTTGTGTTCAGTAAGAAACAACTGCACCCAAAGCTGGAAAGGGGCTTCATTACTTCGTTCCTTGAAGCACAAGGGTAACTCATTTACGTTTTTGGCTTTCAGCTGAAGAGCTACAATTTCAGATATTACTTTCAGTTTTCAAACACATGAAAAAAAATGTACTTACAATTTCCCTGTCTTCCTCCCAGGTGTTTTCCTCTCCCTAATTTCTCCTCAAGCATATTCAAAACCACCCCCAGCACTTCTCACTGGGCTTCCTTCTCCTTTCTACTCCTTCTGGGTTAAAATTCCTTACTTCTCTGAAGAGAAAATACTAGGGGAGTTACAGCACTGCTGGGGACATCAGCTCTCCCTTGCCACTGTCCCAGAAATGTATGGATGAGGGGGACAAGCTGACCTCTAGAGACCTTGGGTAGTGACTGTCATAGGATGGAATTGATGATCCAGATGGATCTTCCTGGTGCCTTTTGTCTACTGCAGTACCCATCGTAACAGGTGTTAGTGGAACACACTCTCTCCTGTGCCCTGTACAAAAGTAAAAGGTCTGTACAGCCCTGAGAGGAGCAATCCTGCCGCAGCAGAGGTGTGATGGAGGACTGCTCCTTGGTGAAAACTCCAGATGTCCTGTAACTTTATAACAGCAGCAGCTGACTGATGAACCAGTGATTTCATCCTACAAAGCAATGGGTGAGGGAGTAGGTGGAAAGGAGATATGTGGCAGGGGAGTCTGCAGGTGAGCAGAGAGCTGGTGGGAAGCTTGGTGGAATGTACCAGTTAGGGAGAACCCTGTGCCCTGAGCCAGCGGACGGTGCTCTGATGTGCAAATCCTGCTGCAGCCGTGATCAGTAGACATGGAGAGGACTCCTTGTTCTGTGTGACTTAGTGCCTTGCCCGACTGCAGAAGCTTTTGCTGGTCAGATGCCTCTGGTGGCTGGGGCTAGCTACGGCTGCTCCCCTGGCCCTAGCACACCTCGTTGAGGCTCTCCAGCCATGTGTGACATTAAGGCTCCTCTAGGTCTCTGCAGGTTTTGCAAGGTTGATTGGGACCAGCGCATGTCACTCGCGGCCACTTCCTCATCACCATAACTCTGGGCTGAATAACAAGAGGCCGAGAATCTGCTAACGCAGGCCCCGGCAGAGTGCCCCATCACTCTCTTTTATTCGTACCGGAGATTTATGCTGCCTATCTCCCTTCCCTTTGTCCACCAGTCGGGCCCTATAAGTCATGTCCCTGGGCTGACAGGTCACGTGTCTGGTGCCGCTGCCCTGTCAGAGTGACTGATGCCAGGGGGTGATTAAAAGAGAGGAGGGGTGAGAGGTCAGCAGCAGGCAGCATGATGCAAGTGGGGGGATGTAATTATCACTCCTGTGACATACTGCTGGGGGCTTTCATGGATCGTCACCCGGGCTGGAGGTGGGGAGGGCGGTGCTGGAGCAGGCAGGAGGACTGGATGGACACAAGGCGAGAGTGGGCAGTTGGGTTATGGGAGGCAGAGGTTTCCTGTTTTTGAGAGAAACTAGGAAGTTTGTTCCCCAAACTGGACTTCTAGCCTACAGAAAGACAGAAGGGACATTTGGAAAGCTGCTTGAATCAGATGGAGAGGCTTTTGGTCACTTTAAGCTGTTTTAAATTCCCTCTGTTGCTGCATTCCAACACTGACAACACAATACAGGCCAGAGTGCATTCAGACATTAAAAAATCAGATGCGTATGTGCTCAGCTGGTGGTTATTTAATGGAGAAACTGGCAGACAGTAAGCCAGTGGTGACACTGCCCATTCCTTCCACAACTCTTGTCTGGAGTCTTTGGTGGACAAGACGAGGCTATGTGGGTGAATAGTCTCCCAGATACGCCACACAGGCTGTATATTTGAATGTCCCCTTCCAGGCCCAAGGTAGAGATAGGATCTACAGCAGAGCAAAGAATGAGGACAAAGTAGATGAAGACAGACTGAAAGGTACATATCTCTGTCCTGGAGAAGAGGATTTTGGGTGGAACAGGAGAACAGCTATCATATAGCCAAAATGAGAGAAATAATTTAGACTCTGACAGTGTGAAGATTAAGAATGCTGGCTGGCAGATAGGGGCTGGAGAGGCTAAGATGATGTTGAGAATGGTCTTAGTAATGAAGGTAGTCATGAGCATGGTCAGGCTCTAGCACTGCTGAGCTTTTGGACAAGAAGTAAGAAGAGAGTTCACTGTTTCTGCCTCTAGTCTGACTTGGGTAATTCCAGGATATTAGTTTTTCCATGAATTCTGTCTGTGCCTTCCAAAGGTTCCATTGCTTAAATCTGAATTTCTAATTTGGTCTTCTTGTAACTGGGAACCACTTCATCAAGGTGTTCCCTAGGCTAGGACTGAGAGCTCCCAATCTCCAAGAGTATGCATGTGAACACTTCCAGTTGCCATGCTTTCAATGACTCAAACTTTCTTGGTGAGCCACGGAATAGCATGGGGACCTCTCACTATAGACAAGGCTTAAGTTTAGTATTGATCTTGAACTACACATGGGAAGGTGGTGAAGAACATGCAGTACTGTGCTGTCATGCCCTCAGAACTGAGAGATGCAGGAATGTCCCTGAGGAATAGGCAAGTGGTCTGTTTAGTTCACTAGCCATCCTCTAACAGTGACCGTCATCAGAGTGCCACAGGGAGGTTCATGAAAGAGAAAGATGTGCCCCATTACTAAGATCTTCCCCTAAACTTGTCTACTTGCAGGGTGGTGATGTGGATAGCTGTACCTAGTGTCATTTTGAGCTTTTGACTGGGATTCTTTGACAGCACAGGGAATGACAGCCATTCATACTCAGGGGCAAAATTGTACATCAAAGCTGCTCTAGTCATCTCTCAGAGGAAGAGATGGAACTTCTTAGTGAAGTTCCATAGGCCAGGAATAATTTATGTTTAGAGGAAAAATATCATTGAATAAGCTAGAGTAAATATTATTCATGCAGTCTGAATTAAAGGATAAGTGTATTCTAAACACTGTCTTTCTCACCAGCTTGGACAGAACGTCATTGAAGCTCAGAACTTAATTTATCATTAAACTACCTATACTTCGAAGGAATCACAAAACTCAGCAATATCTGCAGCAGGTAGTCTTTAGTCTCCAAATTATGCATCTTGGCCTTTCATGCAGAGGAAAGGACACGTTCCTTCAGATTCTCAGCAGTATCATGGTACATGTATAGTGGCTCTTCTCTGTGCTTCATTTCATCAGAGCTATGCTGAGAGGCATAGACAGGACTTTGCTAATGCCTCATACTGTCATTCACATGTTAGTGTGGCTCCACATAGGTTTTCAGCTAGGTGCTTATTTCTGGAGGGACTATGTATATCCATTTCTATAGTGCTGTTACCTACCTAATTCTTCTCCAGACCCATGATTGTGGAGTTGAATACTCAGACTCAGATGTACTGGAGAAGGGAGTATGCTAAGAGAGCTTTAGCCCATATCCTTTATCACTTCCAAGTGCATCATGGAAAGCAATATGTCCTGAGCTGAGGCATTGTGGCTCTGCAAGCCTCTTGTCTTCTGTTTAGATGTAGAATTGCATCTGTTCATGTTATTCATACTTGATGCCTGAGTGTGGTGCTGTGGATGACCTGCTTAGTTTCTTCTAGACATTTTCTCCAATTTGTCAAGGTCATTTTTGATTCTCAGCTCATCCTACAAAGTTCATTCAATCTCTTCCATCTTAAGTAATCTGTAAATTTATGAGCGAACTTTCTGGTACAGTGAAGCCTATGATAATGGGTGACCATCCCCTGGAAAAGAGGAAAATATTATACCTTACTGGAAATTAGCTCAGAAGTTATTGAAAATTAGAAGGGTGGGAACTGGGAACTGAAAAGGATGAACCTAACCAAGACATTGTCCACTGAGTTACCTTCTATTTGGTGATGCTGGAACAACTGCCTTTTTAGCGTGTCTTAAAGAAATCTTGTCACTTAAAAGTACTAGGAACCGAAACCAGTAACCAAACCAAGAGTGACACAGAGTAGGAAGTTACTTGGGTTAAAAGGAGCTGTGTGTATACATCCAAGATCTTTTGCAACTGTTAACTCTAATAAAAAGTGGGATTCCTTTCCTTTGTGATCCTTTTCTAAAATAGTTATAAGTAGTGACATCAGCAGAAAATGTTTGATGAACCAGAAATTTTAAATCAAAGAGGAGTTCCAGATGCAAAATCTGAGTATTTGTGTCAGAAACCTGTATTGTAGGGCTGATCTAGGATATTACAGCACATGGACAATGAAGAGCTCTTCCACACCAAACAATTCAGTTGTAATCTTGCACACCAAGTGCAAAACTCCTCTTTTCTTCTGTCTTCACGTCCAGATTCATTCCTCAGGACCATTTCGTGAGTTTCAAACAGCAAACACACTTGAGAGAATTCAGCTTGAACAAACAACCTGTTAATGGAGAAATAGGCTAAATTTGGCAAATAGAGAGTATTTGCTAGATATTTCTCATTTAGCTTTACGGGGCCTGGAAAGGACAAGCCTAAACAGCTATTCCTAGTCTTTGCACAAAAGATGTTTCCTTGAAGAAGGCATAAGTCTCTTATTCTGGTACAGAAAAGACATAAGAAAGGGAATATTTGCTGACAATGAACTCTGGCAATGGTGGTGGAAAGCAAAAAGATATGATGGTAAACAGAGGGACTGGATGAAGATGGTCAGGGAGAATGAGAGCAACAGATAGGAGTGGGAGACACCAGAGGGGTGGGGAGCACAATAGAGGAGGTGAGGGAGTGAGCCAGAAGAAGACAGCGTGACTGTGTCTGATCTACACTGACGAGTACCAATGTTAACTGTCACCTCTCATCTCCAAACTAAATCATGTCTGGAATTGGAGGCAGCAAGGAGCTGATAGAGTCAGCCTCAGAGAGCCGACAAGTCAATCAGAGCGGAGATGCGTGGAGAGACACCAGCTTTATAGGGCTCGGTGCCTTCATTCATCGCGGGATTTACACCTGTCAGGCGCCCGGCGGGGGGAGCGCGCTGGGACTCACTTTGGCACCACTTAAAATGGCACAACAGACACATTACTGCAATCACCCTCTGCTCTCCTGTCCTCTGGAGGGTGTGTTTTATATTACAGGGAGCTCAGCTGCCTTTGCAAGTGGAATTTGAAGCTGAACACACCTCTTGCTATGGGGGAAAGGACTGCCTGCATTTCAGCACCTGGAGGGCTACTGCCCATGCACCCACAATGCCCCAGACCAAAGAGGGAGGGAGGGCCGTGCAGGGCAGGGGGAAATGATGGTGTAACTGTTCACTAACCAGAAGGCTTCAGGAGCTATGTAGGCTGTGCAAACCCATCTCGTTATCTGAGTCTGTCATGATATTTATTAGAAGAGGTCAGCAGAGGCCAGAACAAGAGGCCTTCTTGTCTTCTACCCAGCTCTTCTCAAATACCTGTAGTGCTCCATAAAGACTCTCCTCTCTTTTCAAAAGAGCGCCCAGATCAGAACTCTTCCCTGCTGGCTAAATCCTGGGTACCAAAGCTTGTGATACAGGCTTTGAGCTGCCTGATCTCTTAATCCAGCTGTGTGTATTCATTTGAAACTGAAAGCAGCTCCTTTTTGTCGTCTGCTTCTCAGCATTAACTTCTCTTTGATGTAATTCTTGCTTCCGATGCTCTCTCCCTTCATGGGGAAGATTAGTGTGAAATTGGCCTGCTTCTCCAGAGACTGCAGTGTTAAGCCTCCAACACTTGGTCCTTACTGGAAATCCTTAACCCACATCAAGAAGAGGGGGAGGGAAGGAAAGTGTAAGAGTTCCAGACTTGACTCTGCCAGGGCTCCACTGCCTCCTTTCCCTTCAATGTTTTGTGAGTGGGAGCGTGGGTGTTGAAGGAGATAGGGATGTGTGCTGAGTGATGCAGTTATTTTAAAGCAGGGACTAAGATGGCATCCTAGCCACTAGGCATATGTCCTCTCAGATTGAGAGGAGAGTGCAGAGTTATTCAGAGGGGACTGTGAGTATGCCCAGGCTGGTCAGAGCAACATATTTTGGGAGTTAAGCCACAAAATTGATCATTGCTAATCTGCTTTGAAGGAAGTACACTTGAAGATGGATCTTCTATGCCCATGTGGTGGGGATGGAGTGCAAGAGACAGACGTTCCCTCTTCTCGGACAGATGTAGCTGCAGGGTTGCCTTGTGCTTCATCTGGAGTTTCTTCCTCATGAGAAGACTGATGGGCTCAGTGGGGAGAAACTTCAGTGAGCTCCAGTACTGCAGTTCCTGAGTATCTATGCCTTAGACAAGTTGCTCGTGAGGGTCTCCCTTCCCCACAGTACCAGAACAACATCCCTTGCTCTCCCTTTCACCCTGCTTCTTGCTCCTGCCTCCCCCAACACAGCTTGTCTCTGCTTGTCTTCCATCATCCCTTCATTACATGTACTTCAACTTTACTTCATCAACCACTTCCACTAGCCCTTGGACTTGCTCCATCAGCCTCTCCTGCCCCCACTATTCTTTCTAGTGGTTCTTCCCCACTCCCCACACCCTCAGGTCTTGACATTTGCTGGATTCCAACATCACCATCCCCTCCTGCCTGGTCCTGCTCTATTGCCCTCCTCACAAACACATGGTGCCATTATCTCAGGGAAGGGCCTTGAGCACCCCCCTTGGTTTAGCCTTGTGCTTCCTCTTGCTTGGTCACCCCCCTCCCTTACCCAGGTCTGCAAATCACTCCTTCCCATGTCAGCCAGCAAATTGGTTTATCCTCCCCCCATCCCAGCTTTCATTACCTTGCCGAAATGAAGCGATATCTCCTCGGCGGAGGCTTCCCGTCGCTGCAGCCAGTACCCAAATCATGAGAGCTGGCATAATAAATGAAGACAAAGTGCCGGCGGCCCAGGCCATCTCTCCCACTGCGCCACTAGCCGCTGCCAGCTTCATTATTCGCTTAAGTTGCCGGAGAAAATTACTTAACCCTGACCCGTGTATTAGGGCCCTGTATTAATGCTGCGACAGGCGTCTCTTACAGCAAAGAACAATTTATTAGAGCCGAAACAGGCTGCTTTTCTCTGTCATTTTTCCAATCTGAGCTTTGAACACACATCATTAAACTTGTCTGACTCTCTCCCCTTCTCCATCATTCCTTTTTTATTTTTTTAAACAGAAAGCGCTGTAGAGAATAGAGATTGTTCTGAACTCACCGAGTGCCTCGGACTTTGCCCCCTCCTTTCTTCCCCTATGCTCTTTCCTCCAAACACAGTCCATGTCTCCATCTCTCTCTGTCTAATTCACCCTCACTCTCTACTCTTTGTAGTCACATTTCTGTTTTTCAAACTCTTCCTCCTGAAATTCTCTCATATTCTCTGCTTGCTTGCCTGTCCCTCTTTGTACAGGTGCCATACACTTTCACTCCATGAGTTTGGCTAATCTCCCTTCTTTCTCTGTGTCAAACTGGAGGAAAGATTCTGGCAAGTGCATGTTCCCTATGCCAGAACAGGGTTTGCTCTACCTTTCCCTGCTCTGGGACTTCCTGGGACACCAGAGATCATCAGAGCATCTTGGAGTTGCCCTGTAAACTCATTTTCAGCACTGTCACACTCATCCCATTCTCTCCTAGGCCTCCACTTAATCTACATCACCCATCAGTGCCCAAGCAGTGTGAGTCCCAGAAAGGGTTTTGGAGGACAGGCTCTGTGTGTGTGAGGGAGCTTTCTTTTTACTTGCTGAAATATCTTCAAATGCTTTGTTGAAGTTCAGTTATGCTCTCTTCTTTACAGCTGATTCTAGTCATTATAATTGACACTGCAGAGCCATCAATTGGGATGGATTTAGCTGGAGGCTGATCATGAAGTCTTTCCCCTGTTCTACTTTCTGATGGGCTGCAGAGAGAGAGGGAGGATAAGAAGCAGTCATAGAAGCTCAGACCTCATTGCTGAAGCCTTGCAAATCTGATGGCAGAACAGTGTCTAAGGAAGAAAACAGCTAGTAGCAGAGGCTTTTGCAAATGACTAATTATTTTTGGTTTGAGACACAAGGCCTGGACTTCCCCACCTGGGCTATGTGAGTGCGGACTGGGTATCCAAAGCTGGAGGCTACCAGTTCACAGCAATCTCAGCAGAGTCTCAGCTGTTTAAGGCTTGGTGAGAGGGCATTTGTGTTCAACTGCCCAGGACTGAGTGCTTTAGTCCCTGTGTCAGGCTGCCTATTGTGCTGTTGTAGTTTGTCTCCAGAAACCTGCTGGCCAGAGGTCAGATTAGCTGAGGAGCTGGCATGAAGTCTATGTTGGCCAATTTTATTGGAACAGAGCTACCTATTAATAAAAAGGAAGATTCTGTATTAATTAGTTCAGTGGTGATACTAGAAATTCAAGGCTAAGCCTTCAGCATCTTTAGAAAAGAGCATGAATAACCCAGAATTTCAAGATACAAGCTATTTATGACAAACATTCTTCTTCATTTCCATTTTACTGGGTTTTTTCTCAAGAAAACAGCAAGAAATGGACACTTCATTAAAGAGAAAAGGCTAAATATACAGACTTCCACAAATCATTCTGGCTTCAAAGTTTTCTAACTCTGGTTCTAGATCTACTCTTAACTGTCTGTTAACAATTTGCTCTTTGCCAATAATTTTCCCATGGGAATAAGTGAATGAAGAGAACTTGCTAAGGATTGAATGGATCCTGGTGACCACTGTGCCCTCCAGCTAGCTTTCCAAGAGACCATATATTCCTGGACATGTCCTCTATTTGTCAGCAATGAAACTTGGTGCTAAATGGGAGGCCTTGCCTTGTGTGGAGGGTCTGCTTCTGTCTGGATCTCCCTGAGGAGCTGGAGATTACTAGAGCTCAACACATGGTCATGGGTAGATGGGATTAGGCTAAGAAGGGGCAGGAGACCTGCCTGGGATGAGAGTTAGGGAAGAATATTTGTGCTACTGCATGCAGAACTCTATACACTGTGACAGTGAGCACTGCTGTCTGCCTTCATGGTCTCCTGCATGATTTAGATGAGAAGTATTTCTGTTTTCACATCAATTTATTGCAAGTGTCGTGCTGGATTGAGTTTCCTGCAGCCTATAGAGTCGGACAATCTGCCCCTTATCTCAAGCCTAGAGGAATGTCTTTTGTCAAAGAAAGAGGAGAGTTCAGACCCCATAATTTTTTTCAATCTGCAGCTCCTCAGTCAACACTTTGACTTCTCCATTGCAGCTTTTCTCTCCAACATGGATCTTGCCAAAGATCCATTTGTCATCTCAAAACAGGATTTTTGACAGGCTTAAGTACCTGACTGGCAATAGACTAACAACAAAAAAAAAATCATAATAATTAAAGCATTAACTAATGTTAATTATAGGGGTAATAGGCTATATTACTCTAGTTCAGTAGAATTTTTATTATCTTTCTGTGGACTCCCAAATTTTTCTGGAATGAAAAAGGAATCAAAATTAAAGTGATGGGGATTTTTTTTTCATAGAATCATTCACATGCAAGGTGGGAGTTCAACTTTCTATCCTAGTCCCATCCCCTAGTGTTTATGTGGGCTGGATGAATTTTCAAGGCTGCTTACCTTCACAAAGAGGGAGAAAGTTATTTCTAACAATGTCAGGAATCAAGGGGATTCTGCAGCTATTTGTCAGAGGAGCGATTGTGAGCTGAAGGACAGCAAATTCATGAAGACATAAACATGGTGCATGAGATGGCTTGGGGGCTGGTGGGCTGTATCACAGCAGTAATACCTCTAAAACGGGAAATATCTCAGGAGAGATGCATGGCAAGAGTGGTGCAAAAGCTGGATCACAGTCTGGGGTAGTTTTCCTCCTCTTGTACATCATTTCTGTGAGTGAGTCAGTCAGGGGTCCTAGTTTTCAGCCACCTGTTGACGAATCAGCTAATGAGATATACTGAATAGCCATGCATGACCCTCCCATGTAGCTGAGAGGAAGGCCAACACTTGTGCATCTTCCTCTTTCACCATCAGGGCAGGCACTTAAGATGGGCTGTCAGCTGGGCCTTAAGGAGCTGAACAGCTCAGTGGCCTTTTGCTTATGAGTGTGCAGGCTCTGCCACCACATAAAGCATCTCTCCAGCCACTAAAACTGCTGATCTTTGAAACTTCTTCATTGCTTTTTCCTCAGATGTGGGAAGTGGGTCATTGGGGCTGACAGAGAGAAGAGGGGTGGAGGAGATGTCAGTGAGGGTGAGAGGGGATGGTTGGTTGGTGCGGCTGCTCTTCTGCTGGGAGTCCCTCCCGAATTCCCTGCCACTCTCCTGCTTAGCCTGATAGCTCCTCCAAGTTCTCTAATCACCTTCTTGCTGTAATGAGCCTCTCATCTCACTGATGGAAATCAGGGTATTTGGTTATGAAAGGGACACTGTTAATAACACGATCTCTCTCTTCTCCACTCCATCCCCCACTCCCTCCACTAGCCCCCCTTCCAGCTCTCCACACAATTCTCTCAATTAACGATAGGCAGAAATTAATTTTTCCCCTGGACTGAAACAATTGCTTGGCGGAGGATTGCCAGCTCGGCTCCAGATAGGGACCTTTCCCAGCAGAGCCCAGAGAAAGGAGGAGAGACCGAGGTGATAAGCAGGGCCCTATCAGCAGCCACAGGACGCAGTAATACAAATGTTATCCTTAGAAATGTATTTAAAGAGGATATGTTTATAATTCGAAGGGGATTGTCAGGACTGCTTCCCTCCCCCTCCCCACAGATCCATGCTGCTGCCTTCTTCCTTAACATGAAGCGCTCTCAACTCTCCGAAAGGCTTGGCAATGTCAGCACCACAGGCTTCCCTGGCCACAGCACGAGGTAGGAGGAGGGGGTGCCGTGCTGGGAATGGCTGTGGAAGGCCACAGCACCCAGCAGGCAAAAGCCAGCAAAGGCAGTGAGCAGCATCTGCTCAAGGGGAAGGGGCTTGCAGCAGTTGTACTTGGGTCTTGAGCAACAAGAGGCAAGGAGCCAGTAAATATGCTGCGCTGAAATAAAGCAGCGGTAGGAGGAGAGAGCAAGTACACAGAGACAGGGGAGGAGAGCCCTAGATACAGGCTGATCTGGAGGGCAGAGAGAGGTTAAATGAAGCCTGCAGCAGAGAGATCTGGCTGGTGTTGCATGTTACCCAGAAAACACTGTCCTCTTGGTTCCTTTCTAAAGCTACATATTTATGGATTCCATATGCATCATAGCTCCAAGTTTAAAAATAAGCCACCTGCCCAGCCAACAAGTGTGCTCCTGGCTGAAACACCCAGCGCAAGTTCACACATACAGCGAGCAGAGCACCTTCACCTTCCCCTCAAATAAGGAATGACAATGCAAACAATGAGGTCTTCTAGCAAACCCTGCCCACCCACTTTATGTAGACTTTTGACATGCCCTGCAGATCTATCTAAGACCTGCTGCTCTTCTTCATACCAGCTGATCTCACTCCAACAAACAGGCAGGGACAGCAGGAGAGGTATGAGAAAGTCTGTAGAGGACTTTCAGGAAGCAAAACCTGCAATCATTATGACTGCAAAAGACATAATTCCAGCCTCCTTGAGGCTTCACCTGTCCTTGTGGGTGATCCCCACAGTTGGTTGTGCTGGCTTGCTTTGAGGTCTATAGATTTTGAAACACCACTTGTTCTTGCTGAGGGCAAGCTAGCACTGAGTTCCTGCCAAAAGACATTAACATCCACTATGTTCCAGCCCTCTCCAGCATCACTGGTGCTACTGCCAGCTCTCTGCTCCTACGGCAAATGTATTTCTTTTCTGAACATCAAAGCATCCTCAGGGGATTTAGTTGGGCCCCTGAGGCTGGCTGGTAGACTGCTGAGTGCCCCTCTGGGTGTCTCGGGGCCACTGTTTTTACACCAGAAATGGGAGGTAAGACAGGCACCACACTAAGAACCCAGACCATTCCAGTCCTATAGAAGTCCTTGATCGATTGGCAAATAAAGCAAAATTATAAAACAAAACATCCTAGATAAGAGATGAGTAGCTTCATGACCACAGTTTCAGTTGCAAGACTAAGGAGAATCCTGTAATTTATTCAGTGATTCTTTAGTTCCTGCCTTGCTTGCCCTTCTGTGTCTCTTTTTATTTAGCTCTTGCTTTCAAATCACAGCATTAACATCCTTCTTGGTGTATTTAAATGTCCTTTTAATGGAAGAATCCAAGTTAAGCTGATTTGATTTATAAAATTTCCAAAGGAACTCTATATCTGTGACACTGTGTCACTTGCCTGTCACAGCAATAATCATGTTTGTTTTATGTTGTCTCACACCTATATTTAGTGTACTCTTCACAGCAATCAGGAGTTTGACTTGGCCATATCAGCAGCAGTGGCACCTTGTCACGAGTCTTGACCCTGTATCCTGCATATGGTCTCCACCATGCAGACACTGCCAGATATGTACAGACTGGCATTAGTCTCAGAAAGTGCAGAGCATCTAGTGGGGCAGTAAGGGTGGAGAAGGTGATTTGGTTAGACTCTGCTGACCTGACAGTACAGGGGAGCAGTGTTAGACCAGAGAAGATCTGAATAAGTGAGTCTAAAGAAAAGATAAATGTTTTAAAATACACATTCAATTTGTTGCTGTTAAGTGTGAAAACCTTTTCCATTTGTTGTGTGCAAGTGAAGTCTTTCGGCCTCATGCACAGGTGCTGTGGGAAAACAATAAAACCTAAAAGCCAGACGGGATTTGACAGGTCTAGCTTGATTAAAGTACAACATTTACAGATAGACCAGCCCCACTTTCTATATTACTTCATAGCTCGAAAGCTCTTTTAGACATCTCCCCACAGTGTACTAGGGACACTGGAAATTAAGCACAAATCTGTCACAGGACAGTGAAGTACAGGTCATCCCTAATTACTGGGACTATCAAAAATCTTTAAAAGTCTATATTAAATGAATACCAAAGATATTGGCAGCAGACTACTCAGAGGAACATAAATGTAGGCCTGATTTTCTCTTCATCCTCCAAGACACTTGAAAACCAGAGCATGTTAGGGAAATACCACCTGATGCTTGTACAACAGTAACCAGAAATAAAGTGACCCTCTCTGTCCCCCAGTCTTTGGCAAGAGTCCTGATGCCGGGGCAAGAAAGAGCTTTGACTGTAGAGAAAAAGAGTATCTACTGCCATGATCTGTAAAAGAATGCAGACAGGATATCTGCCCTGCAAATGACACCAAAGAGGTGAAAACACCAAATTTATTTTCTTTTTCTGTGTCTCTCCACTCCTGCCCTGACTCCGTCAGCAGCTTGGTTTCCACACCACTTCCCAGCACTGCCAGGCAACTGCCTCAGAGCAGCATGCAACAATACTGATGCTGTTGGGGTATCCTCTGTCACAGGAGCATCTGGTGACTCATTCTTTCAGGGCCATGGGAGTGACTAATTTGAAGTGTGACTGGCTTCTTTGGCAACACCCACAGAACGACATCGGAATGTGAAGTTAGGATGGGACCTGCTATGTGAGGGAAGGCCACAGAGCTGTCTCTGCATTTAACTGATTACCTTGAGCTCCTACACTGAAGTTCCTGGGTTCTTTGCTTGTCATTTTTTCCCTTCCTTCAGTATCTCCCACTGTTGCCAACCTGACAATCTTCAGTGGGGTTGTGAAGTCACCTATTCTGGTATTCCTCCCTTTTTTCCTCACATTTGGTAGTAGTAAAATATTCTTAAACGATAATGGCTTGCCCGATTACCCAGAAAGGACTACCACTAAATCCACCCTGTAAAGCTACCACTAGATCAGTTGCATGGCCCTTCCTAGCAGGAGTTCCCATGAAGCCAGCGGTACAAAACACTAGGAGAAGAAGCTGAGCTGTGTAAGGGTGTTTTGATTGTGGCACTGTCCTCCCTAGCTATGTTCTTGGGGCTGGTATTCACTGACTGTAGCCTCACACACAGCCACAGCCTCCACGAGAGCCTCCTCGAAAGCCTCCTCCCCTCCCTGACATTTCCACCCAGCTTTTGTCACTGAGTTGTCCATGCTGAGCCAGTCTAGCATCAGTCATCTCACACAGACATCCACGTTGGTGGACTGGCACCTCCAGATGGGAGCAATCCAAGGCACACTGTACCAGCTGCCAGGGCGAGGTGTCAGGAAGGGTCTCGTTATGTGCAGAGCCTCCCAGATACCATTTCTGTCCACATTCAGGTGCTGTTTAAGCTTGGACAGTACTGTCAGTTAGGAAACCAGGCTTTGAAGGTGTCTGAGGCAGTGTTCCTACAAGACAAGTAGACACAGCCAGTTAGTCACACCAAGATGCTGGTGAGCTTTTTGGCAAAGATGCGTAGAGAAGGTCTTTCCCTCCAGCCCACCTGTCTCTGGCAAGGGCTGTATCTCCAAGACAGGGACATCCCACTGCACCCACACAGCTGGAGCAAACTGACAGCCCAAGACTTTCCAGTGGGCAACTCACAACTTGGCAGCCAGAAACTCCTCCGGGGCGGTGGGGCGGGAGGGATGCGTGGCAGCACAGCCGTGTCCACCACGAGCTTCTCCCTCCCTCCCTCCCTTTCAGCCCTGTCCTTCCTCAATACCCAGGAAAGATTAACTCCTCTTCGCACACCAGAGAAAGTTATTATCATTAATGAAGAATTAAAAGGGAGTGATTAATAAAGAGCCCTTATCTGGCCGCGAGGAGGAGGCTGGACAATGGGAGGAAGATGGAGAAAATGAAAAACAATAAATACGAAGCGTAAAAGGAGGCGAGCACTGCTCCCACTTGTTAGATCGCAGCTGCATCTCCTGAGGGGGGAAGGCTCCAAATTGCTAATTACTGCCTCTGAAAAGACCTCGCTCTGATATGTTTTCTGCTGAAAGGTTCCCATTAATGAAGCAGCGATGATGCCGTTTCCCTTTGACTTGCCTTCAATTCCCTCCCTGAGCTTCCTCCCAAGCCGGGAACAATGAGGCCCTGGGAGCTGGCGGCTCCCACAGGCCTCTCGGAGCCTGGGCCGGGGGCAGCCGAGTGAGGGGAGCCGAGCCGGCTCTGAAATATGGAGGGGGGAGATAAGGCAAAGACAGAGGAAAGAGGCTCGCTCCCAGGAGCCCAGGGAAAATTTGCAGTTATTATGAAGGAGATGAGACAGATTAAAAGCCCTTGTGTTCTGCGCTGCCCTTTTATTTAGTGGCTTCATCTCTGAGATGAAAGAAGTTGGAAATGACTTTCTCCGCATTTTGCTGCAAGAAGCTTCACGGCACATTTTTTGACTTTATTCCTCCCTTTGTCTCTTGTCCCCTTTCTGTCTCTCTTTTTCCTTTTAACCCCTGGAAGGTTTCACTGAGATGAGCCATGGGACCAGGCAGAGCATTTGCTGGGGTAGAGCAATGACCCTGCTGCTCTCCCTGTCTCACTGGGCCGTGCTGCTCCTGCTGCCCACCGGAGAGGGAGCCGGGCCAGGCACTGCATCCAGCCAAGCATCCTCTCCCGCTTGCCTCAGAAATGTCCCTGACTGCTAACGCCTCCTCTCCTGCCTCCAGGCCCAGCAACAGTTCAGCACAGGTGACCACAGCCTCTAGGCAGGAAAAAGAAACCTGCCTGTACAAAGCCCAGTGATGGATAACAACCCACCTGGGATAAGTGCTGAACATTTTGTATCCCTGGAGCATTTCATGAGCAAAACTAGTGCTGAGAAGATGAGCCAGTTCCTGTTGTCCATGCAGGCAACCTACAGACTGCATGAAGACTAAACAATTTTCCAGGGACACAGGATGAAGTTGAAAGCAGAAAGGATTCAAAATTTACTGTTGTGGCTTATGTCAGAGTGAACTCTGTACACCTGGACAGAAATAATCATAAATAACCATTGTATTTCTCCAACTCCTATTCCCAGTTTTCTGATTTTCCCCTGTACATGTCAATGCTCTTTTGCTGCACCACCATAGGTCTTGGGACTCTTGCAATTGCTAGAGCAGCTTCATCCTGTCTTGTGCTTTTGCCCTGTCTCTCCCACAGAAAATCAACCCTGTGCACCAGTCTGTTTTCTCAGGCCAAATGCTGACAACATCTACTGAAATTTGGTTTGGATCGTTGAAAATGGGAAAAAAAATGGACAAGTGAAGTACAATATATACCAGTTGCAAAACAGTTTGTTGACCTACAAAACCAGCAAAGAACTAGCATGGAAAATGAAGGGAGAATAAGAGAAATTAGAGTGGGCATCTGCTGCCATCTCCCCAGGACATCTGAACACAGGATTTCTTGTACACAATTGT
Organism: Acanthisitta chloris; assembly: GCF_000695815.1. NCBI lineage: Eukaryota > Metazoa > Chordata > Aves > Passeriformes > Acanthisittidae > Acanthisitta > Acanthisitta chloris. The sequence goes on along the minus strand of NW_008690064.1, from coordinate 1,564 downwards.
TTGTCTGCTTTGTTATCCTGCCTGGACTGGCAGCCAGTACCGAGTGCTTGAAATGAAGGAGTAAGAAGCTCTGAAGTGGATGTTTACAGAATAACCTTCCCATCAGGGGAGTTTCTCTCTAACCCAGACATTTTGTAGCTGTTTTATATCCTGAAGCATGAAAAAGGATTGCAGCGGTGAAACAGGATTAGATTTTAGTAGGGATTTGCTCTCAGATCTAAGAGTAAAAAAGAAAACCTCTGTATTGGAAATAGGAAACTGGCAGAGAAAACAAAACACAAGTAAGGTGAGTTACTGCCACAGAAAGGGTTAAAAAGACAAAAGGACAGAATTTTTCAGGCAAATTGGTGCACTTTAGTGCTTTAGTAGCTTTAATCAATTCAGGTATTGGAAATGGGAAAGCACTTTAGTGCTTTAGTAGCTTTAATCAATTCAGGTATTGGAAATGGGATAAAAATTACCCATCTAATGACTGTTTTTCTTCTTTTAATAATTCTTTTCCAAGGAAATTTCTCAGAGAACTAAAGGTAATGAAAATGTTAACATGACAGCTCAGAGCGACATAAAGGACTAGTTAGAGAAACAGCATGTAGAAAGCTCAGCAAAGTGAAACGCTGCCTGTCCTATTGGGGTGTAGGAATTCATGGCAAACTCAAGGATTCGGTTATCTTTTAAGTATCTTGACAAACTAGGGAGGGTGCCAGAGGACTGAGGAAAAGTGAGCACTGTGCCAGTCGTTTGTGGGGGAAGCAGGGAGGAGGCAGTGATCTTGGCAATTATCATGCTTTCAGGGTAACTTCTGTTCATGGCAATATGACGGAATAAACAGAGGTGGGGAAAAAAGTAAAAATACAAAGGATAAAAGATCTATGAGCAATAGGTAGCAGCTCAAGTTTATAGAGAACAAATCACATTGGGACAAACCCAGTTACTTTCCCTTGACTGAATTTATGAAATTAGTGAAGAGAATGCCACAAGCATTATATATATTATACATTATATGTACGAATATATATTTTCATATAGAGATGGACTTCAGCAAAACTTTTGATACGCTGCCTTGTAAAATGTTACTTGAAACACGAACTTGGCTTGCATGTGAGCACAATCACTTGGGTTAAAAACCCCAAAGCAGCCCTCCCTGCAAAAAAATCCAACCAAGAAAGTAAAAGCTGAAAACAAAATAAAAAAAAAAAACAGCAAGAAAAAAACCATCCCAAAACACACCCCAAACCACCATTAAAGTTAAGAAATAGAAGGGAATGCTAAGCAAAACTAGGTGGTGGCAGGGTCGCACCGAGCTTTATTTTGATGACTGCTGGTGATATGTAAAACGGGATGACAGGAAACGAGATGCGAGACTTAAGGAGACGGAAATAATCCGGTGAGGTTTAATTTAGGATATACACAATTAGCGTGCCAGCACCGAAATGGAGGAGTTTGGCTACCGAGTTTATCGGCTGTCTACTAAAAACAGAGTACAATAACCAACCGAAGGATAAGTATTCAGCCAGGGCTGCCCCGTTAGCAGGTGAGCGACCTGCAACGGCTCCGAGCGCGGCAG
>NW_008690063.1:0-450 GCF_000695815.1 Acanthisitta chloris | reverse complement strand
AAAAAATGGGAAAATATTGGGAAAATGTTGGGAACAATGGGGAAATATTGGTAGAAATATTGGGAAAAATTGGGAAAAAAGGGGAAAATACTGGGAAAAATGGGGAAAAATTTGGAATAAAGGGGAAAATAGGGAAAAATGGGGGAAACATTGGGAAAATTGGGAAATATTGGGAATAAAGGGGAAAAATAGGGAAAAAGGGGGAAAAATGGGGAAAATATTGGGAAAAATAGAGAAAATTTGGAATAAAGGGGGAAAAATGGGGAAAATAATGGGAAGAATGGGGAAAAATGGGGATAAAATGGGGAAAAATTAGGAAAAAATGGGATGAAAAGGGAAAAAAATGGGGAAAAAATGGGAAAATATTTGGGAAAAAATGGGAAAAATATAGGGAAAAATGGGAAAATATTTGGGAAAATGGGGAAATATTGGGAAAATATTGGGAAAAAT
>NW_008690062.1:0-12877 GCF_000695815.1 Acanthisitta chloris | reverse complement strand
CGGGCACTGCGTGCGCCAGGAGTCACGGCCGGACGGTATGCAGAGCTGGAAGGGACACGCAGGGATTAACCAAGTCCAGCTCCGGCCCCTGCACAGCCCCGAAAATCGCACCCTGTGCCTGAGAGCGTTGTCCAAACGCTCCTTGTGCTCTAAGCCGTGATCGCTCCCCTGGAGAGCACTCCCCAAACACTGAGTGAAGAACCAACCTCTTTGTAGTATCCAACCTAACCTTCCCCTGGCACAGCTTCAGGTCATTGCCTCAGCTCCTGTCACTGGTCACAGGGAGCAGAGATCAGTGCTGCGTCTCCACTGCCCCTCGAGAAGGAGTTGTATTCTGCCATGAGGTCTCCCCTCAGCCTCGTCCAGGCTGAAAACCCCAAGTGACCTCGGCCAGTGTGGTGGGACACCACGTCCCTACACCCTCCGGACAGAGGGATGAGAGTCTGTGTGCGCCCACAGCTGCAGTCACCCCATCAGTCACACTGTGTGGCTTGGCCACCGTGGTCTGCATGTGCCCAGCCCAAAGTGTCCCTTTATCCCAAAACAGCTCTTTGCAGGGGCTCTGCCCACTTAGCAGTGTCCCTGCAAATCACAGAATCAATCAGGTTCTAAAAGACCTCTGAGATCATAAAGTCTAACCTATGATCTAATACCACCGTGTTGACTCAACCATGGCACGAAATGCCGTGTCCAGTCTCTCCTTGTAGTGGTGACTCCATCACCTCGCTGAGCAGTCCATTCCAGTGTCTAATCACCCTTTCTGTGAAGAAATTCTTCCTAAGAAACACAGGGAAATATCTGTGTGGAATGCTCCTTGCTCAGAGGTCAAGCTGCAGCCTTGCTCCCAATATGTTTTGGGGCTCAGCCTCACGAGGAACTTTCGTGTGCATGCACCTCATGGGGTCATGTCCCATCCACCTCATGTCCTCATCCACTCTCTGGCTTGTCCATGTTTCCATTTTTTGGGGGGGTTGTGAAAACACATGCAGGAAAATATATTACATTGTCACTTCATGCAGTAATGTGCTTTGTTGTATAATAAGGCCAATATGTTTTGGGGCTCAGCCTCACGAGGAACTTTCGTGTGCATGCACCTCATGGGGTCATGTCCCATCCACCTCATGTCCTCATCCACTCTCTGGCTTGTCCATGTTTCCATTTTTTGGGGGGGTTGTGAAAACACATGCAGGAAAATATATTACATTGTCACTTCATGCAGTAATGTGCTTTGTTGTATAATAAGGTCAAAGAATCATAGAATGGTTTGGATTGGAAGGGAAAAACCATCACGAGGAACTTTCGTGTGCATGCACCTCATGGGGTCATGTCCCATCCACCTCATGTCCTCATCCACTCTCTGGCTTGTCCATGTTTCCATTTTTTGGGGGGGTTGTGAAAACACATGCAGGAAAATATATTACATTGTCACTTCATGCAGTAATGTGCTTTGTTGTATAATAAGGTCAAAGAATCATAGAATGGTTTGGATTGGAAGGGACGTTAAAAACCATCTCAGTCCAACCTCCTGCCATGGGCAGGGACACCTCCCACCAGCCCAGGTTGCTCCAAGCCCTGTCCAACCTGGCCTGGAACACTCCCAGGGATGGAGCAGCCACAGCTTCTTTGGACAAATACAGGGACATACAACACACACGGACACAGACACACAGTGTCATTGCATGAGAGATCACAGAATCACAGGATGGTTTGTGTTGGAAGGGACCTTAAAGACCATCTCGTTCCAACCCGTGCCATGGGTAGGGACACCTTCCACTGCACCATACAAAGGACAGGATAGTAACTGATCACAAAATTAATCTTGAAAAATTGGAGTGTTGGCAGAATCAGAGAGAAGATGATAAAAAGTCAGAATAATGCCTAGTCTGAAAGGAAGGTCAGAATATCCCCTCAAAAATAGTCTATGGTGGATGCAGTTCCATTCAGCTCATAATGGGTTCTACATAGATACAATACTCTTGAGGCCTGGAATTTAATTCATATGTGTAAAGGAGTTGGGTATTTACAACAATATTGAGAACTTCCAGGTGTTCCTAAAACAATCAAGAGAAGCAGGAAAATCATGTTTCAGGAGTCAGGCAGGCTTTCTTCAAAGTAAAAAATTGAGATGGCAACCTGATGGGAAGCTGTTCCGCCTCTGCTTCTAGACTCACTGTTCCTGTGTTTGAAAGTGGAATGGCATCCACTTTGAGCACAAGTAGTCCCAATATTGCAGTCAGTTTTTTAAGTTTTGTTAGATTCTGATAGTTTGAATCATTGAAATCAGGACTGGAGAGAGCCTCAAGTGACCACAAAAAAATCTTGTGAGAACATGAAGAAAATCCTTTGAATAATGAGTGAATATGGAGACGCATGTGATAAAGATGCATGTGGTATTTTGACAGTACAAGCTAGTAAGAACTAGAAATGCTCAATAAAGTGTGAATTTCATTGAAACCTCATCAGCTGTTCTCTCATTTATTGTCATGCTGTAATTTCCCAGCTCTTTCTTTGTCATAAACCACTAAAGATGGTGACATCCACTGGTTTTATACTGACCATCTCTTCCCTTTCACCACATATATCTGCCAACAATGAGTTTCTTAAAAATGCGCCGTTCATGTCAGGATGGATGGCAATGGAATTTTCCCCTAAGAGTCGATATCTCCACCTGTGAGCCTGAATATTTTGCTGCGAGCATCCTCACTGCCTCTTTGTGACCAGTTATGCTTTCATTGCCATCTTCCCTGCATGAATCGAGGTCACTCAGAGGTGAAGGGCAGAAAAACAGACTCATGTTTGGCTGCTCAGCCTCGCAGATGAAGTGGCTGAGATCTTCCAGAGCCCTGATGTGTTCTGAAACACCAGCCATGCCCCCACTGAAACGATCCTGGTGATGCTCCATGCCGTACGCGCTGTCCTGGTGTATTTATACTCTGTGTGCCTCTTAAATCATAGGTGTCCTTTCCAGTACATTAATTCTTCCGGGAAAAACTGCTTTGTCACCCATCGAGCTACTTCATTTGTGAGGCTGAAAACAGCAGAGCAGGGCACAGGGTTTGGACTCTGAAGCAGTGGTTGGAGTGGTGAGAGCAGAGCTGCTGACACTGCGATTACAGCTATTAGGGGCAGGAAACAGCCTGTCATTCCCTGTTTGTGTGGCACTTCACACCCTATGTTCCTGCCTCCTAACTGAATCCCAAGTATTAAATAGTAATAAGCCATCGTGCCACTTAACAAATAAAAACTGCTGATTTTCACAAGGGCTTAGTGCTTGTTGGCTCCATGGAAACAGAATAGTGTTGAAATTAGATAAATTCTGCTTATGTTTCAGGAGAGTGTGGGCTATCCTGTCTCATTCCAGAGGGTGAGGTCTGGGTGGGAGACTAAAAATTACCTTCTAAATTTTAAAAGTTTTCTTGATATGGATTTACCTGTCCAAGCAAGCAGCAGATCATGATTCATTTTTTATTTATAGTGTACTATGAGTCACACTTAAACATAGACTTTATATGTACCAAACCATTGAATTAAGAAATGTATCAGGCAAAGAGCCTGGATTAAAGCACCTACGCAGTGCTTGCATTCCCATGTCATTAGCACAGTATTCCCAGCGTAGCAATTTTATGGTATATGCTAAAAATCTTTGGGAAACCAGCGTGAAGATGGGAAAAGAGAGGAGAGAGAAAGAGCAGGAAGAACACATATGTGGCCTTACCTATCTCACTTCAGCCAGGGCTCTGCACAAATTCCTACTCATCCAGTCCTAGGAACTTGCTCAAAACACATTTTTTTCCAGGACCTGGTATTTCCTGTACATAATCCTTCAGAGTAAAATTTCCTAGTCTTTGTGGTTTGGGATAGATATGTTTCTCCCATGTAACAAAATCTGCTGTATCTTGAAACTGATAAAGCCCTGTGTGACCATCCCCATGGTAATCCAAGGATTGGGAAGGCAGGTTTGTGCTGCAGTGTGCACCTCCTGGAAAAGCAATCTCTTTTTTATCTAAAAACATGCAGTGAAAGAAGATCCTTCACAGGCTTTAGTGGATTATGCAGTGCTTGATTACTGTTAAAAATATGCACCTTATTTTTAGGTTGGCTTCAGCTCCCACTTGTCACAGCTTAGCTTATCTTTCCTAGAATGAAGACATTGCTTTTATCCAGGTTTTGTTATCCAGACTTACTGCTGTAGGCTGCAGTCATCCCTGAAGACAAGATAAACAGGACTCTGGGAGTTCATCGCAGTCAAGTATGTTTTCTAATTCTCTTAAGTCATTGAACTTCTCTGGACCCTCTCCAGGTGCTCACATGGCGTATTCCCTGATTTCTTCTTGCGTTGATGAAGATGTGAATAAAGAATATAGAATTACGGTGCCGCTCAGACCAAAGCAAGTGCTGATGTAATCTGGTTTCTTGGGTTTACCTTCATCTGTCCAAGGGCAGTGTTAGACCTTCCTTCCTTGGGTACATTGCAGTGACTCCGGAGGGCTCCTAAGGAATTTATTACCAGTGCATAGAAATATAAAGGTGATTGTGGAAGGTACATAGAAAATTGTGTTATATGTCTACTCCTTGGCACCATTTAAATCACTAATATAGAGTTGTTCCTTGTCTTAGTTGCTGTCACTCCTGCAATGCTTGGGTCAGCTATTAGAATTGAGAAATCATTTTCTATGTTCTTCTCCATAACTGATAGAAATGTCAAATAATGATTCCTGGAATCACAGAATATCCTGGGCTGGAAGGGACCAACAGGTATCATCCAGTCCAGCTCCTGACCCTGCACAGGACACACCAACAATCCCACCCTGTGCCTGAGAGCATTGTCCAAACACTCCTTGAGCTCTGTCAGGCTTGGGGCTGTGACCACTTCCCTGAGGAGCTGTTCCAGTGCCCACCCCTCCCACTGGGGGAAGAGCCTTTTCCTGATACCCAACTTAAACCTCCCCTGACACAGCTTCATCACATTCCCTCAGGTCCTGTCACTGGTCACCAGAGAGCAGAGATCAGTGCACATCTCATCATGAGGAAGTGAATCACTGATTAGAGCCCCCAAGGGGCTGTCAGAGGGAGAAAGGTCCCTTCAGGGTAGTCTGAATTCTGACAAAAACTATTCCATAAAATTGGCAGGAGTAAAAAGAAGCTCAGAGAAAATCTAGGTGCATTGATGAATACAGAAGAAAGCCTAGAAATAGCACAGCAAAGACTGAAGTACTCAAAAGCTCTTTTGCCTAAGTCTTCACAAACAGCAACTGCTCCAGAATGGTGTTCCAGTGCCCAACCACCCTCTGGGGGAAGAATATCCAGCCTAAACCTTCCCTGTAAATACTCCTCTCACTGTAAATACACTAACCTCATGATGATTACCTGGTTGCAGTCACATTTTGTGAGTGGTCAGGTAATGAGATCTCTAAAAAAGAAGGAGCTTCCATCAGGACAAACCTACAGGTTTTTCGCAAAAATACCTCATGAACTGGTTCTAAGGGTTTCCAGTCAAGGGAACTGGAGACTTTAAGTGCTGCAATTCTTTTTGGGCACAGGAGACCTGAATTCCTGTATCAACAGCTGTATCTGTTACCCCAGAAGGACAGCAGAGATGCTCATACAGTAAAGCGATCGACATGAGATGCTTTCTAGAGAGAGGCAGAAGGATTAATCAGTCATTCATCTGCCTTCCATTTGGGATCTAGATGAGCATTGAGATACAGATTAAGCTACATAAATTATACTAAAAATGGCACTGACGTAGAAGAGCCATCAGCTCTGCACCTCAGAATAATGCAGTGATTTGGGATTTACAGAGGGATGTCAAAAACAATGGGCAATTTAATAGAACACAGTCTGCCGTACGTGCTGGGGGGAAGGCACAAACACAGGATACAAGCAGCCTCTTTACACAGGTTCTTTATTTTTTCCATTGCACTGTTGCAACTATGGGGGGAAAAAGATGCTAGGCATAGTATAATAGAAGTTGGAAGAGGCATCTAAGATCAACAAGTCCAGCCATTAACTTGTCATTCCACTGTAATCTATAAACACTCAACCGTATCTTCCAGCTCCTAAATGCCTCTTAAACACCTCTAGAGATGGTGACTCCACCACCTCCCTGGGCAACCTATTCCAGTGTCTGACCAGCAAGTAAGTGCCTAACGCAGCAGGCAAGCTCTCTGCAGGTAGAACCTTTGGTTTTCTCTTCCCTTCACTGGAGTTCAAGGTATGGTTTTATAATCAGTCCCATACAAGCCCAGGCTGTGGCTGTCCCATCCCTGAAAGTGTTCAAGGCCAGGTTGGACAGGGCTTGGAGCAACCTGGTCAAGTGGAAGGTGTCCCTGCCCATGGCAGGGGTTGGGAATGAGGTGAGCTTTAAGATCCCTTCCAACCCAAACCATTCTGGGATTCTGTGACAGACACCTGCATTTTGTGGCCTGTCTGTCTGTGAATCAGAATTCACACTTTGCAACCAGGTAGCCCAGTCATTAGCAGATCTCTCCTTCAATGATGTGGTTTCTCACAGGTCCATAAATTTCCTGGGATTAAGAGAAGTTCCCAGCAGATGAGTCTCAGCCCTTGGGTCTTTTAATCAAGATTTCCCACTGTGGTACAAAACACTCAGTAGGTCAGGTTCCACTTCATGAGTGGGCAAATTCCTAGGCGCGTCGAGTGGCCAGTGCTGCACACATCAAGTTAGATGGTCATTAGTATCATTCTTGACTACAATCTGAAAGTTTAACGCAAGTGTCACACTTGGATACCATCACAGCACAACTCTTTTCTTGTAACTTTGGTAAGAAGTTTCTCAATAAATGTTTTCTGGACAGTTAAGTTTGGGATTTCTGTGTTTTCATCATCCTAAACTCTGTTTTTTCACCATGGACTTTATGAAATTTTTTTTTCTTTATTTACCTAGAAAAAAATGAAGAATTTTAAAGAAAAACTCAACCCTCTAAAAATGTTCCTCATATTACACCTTGACTGGCCATTCCAAAATCATTTGACTCTTTAGCACAATATTCTCTACATTCCCCATACATAATATTTTGCATTCCCCACTTCAGATTTTCCATACTGATTTTATAGTCCTCAAGATTTATTCCTTCCCTTACTAAGACCTTTCTTCTCCCTGAACCTCAAATTCATATTTGAGCAAATACTTGTCTATTTTAAGTTCTTCCAAATCATTGAAAGCCTTAAATTCTTTCCCATAAACCCAAACAAGTGTCTAAAGGGTATTAAGGACTTTTAGTTATTAAAATTATTAGTGAAGAAATAACATGACATTAAATTATCATTAGTGAAAAAATAATCACAATAACATGGAAACTATTACTTTGGGATAACATTTCACTAAGCAACTGCATGGCCCACTGCTCTGCTGGAGGTACTGGGGAGATTCAGATGGCAAACATAAGGAAATGGTGTGTAACTGCATTTCTTTTTGTACAAAAAAAAGCCCAAGTAATCAATTATGGGGTTTGGTGAAAAACTCTCAGGAACTATTTTATTAGGAACTGTAGTCATAGGTCAAGGAGCAATGGGTATAAATAGAAAGAGAGGAAATTTAGATTAGATATTAGGAAGAAATTCTTTCCTGTGAGGGTGGTGAGACACTGGCACAGGTTGCCCAGGGAGGTTTTGGATCCCCCAACCCTGGCAGTGTTCATTCCAGGTTGGATCAGGCCTGGAGCAATCTGTTCTGGTGGGAGGTGTCCCTGCCCAGGGCAGAGGGTTGGGACTAGATGATCGGTGAGGTCCATTCCACCCCCTCAGCATTCTATGAAATTATGATTCTATGAAAATTATGCCTCATAACCATGCTCTGCCTGTGGTTCGAAATGCATTGCAGTGCCTAGTAGATGCCTTGGCCTCCTCACTCAGTGCTGGTTTGTGTGCAGTGGCAGTGATGACTTTATAAAAACAAATGTCAGAGTTGTTTACTGCCCTACTAAAGGAAATAATCATATTTAATGGTGCTGGTTTCCCAGTTAAAGGGGGAAAAAAAAGAACAGAAAAAAAACAACTCTTGTGCAATATGCTGTAATAAGCTTTTTATAAATGTGCTCATGTGGTGCTGAGCAGAACCCGCTGTGCCGACACCATAAAACCGAGAGGGAACTTCATCAGCTGTAAGTGCTGTCGTATATTCCCTGCAGCAGCATTCCCTGGTATTAATAAAGTTTGTAAGAAATACGCAGGCAAAAGATTAAAAATACATGCATGATGTTACCCGTGGTAATAAAAGCTGATGTTGTTTGGGCTTGCTTGTTTATTGGTTTGCCCAGATGAGATGTTTTAAGGGGAATATGATTGAAGAGATGAGCTTTCCCTCAAGGCCCTGATCCTGCCTGCCCGACGTCTTCCCAGGGCTGCTGGTCCAGGGCTGCTTCCCTGAGCCCTCTCGTGGGCTCCTTCCTCCACTGCAACGGCAGATCCTACAACAGAGGCATTTACTGTGCTCCAAGATGATGATCTTTATGAAACATCAGCTGTTTCCTCATCTCCCTGCATGAGAAAATGTGTGAAAGTAAAATAAAACCGGTATTTCATTAAAGATGATGAGAAATTTTGGGGGCTTTGACCATAGATACGTTGTTTTTGCTGTAGCATCCGGCAATAACTCTGATTATGGAATCACAACACAGAAAGCTCTTCTGGGAGTAGATCCGCAGCACAGGCTGTCAGTGCTTGGCAAAATGCACTCAGGTGCTGATGTAAAGGGAAAGGTTGTGTCTTTGAGAGAGTTTCATTGGAAAAATCGTAATAAAGTGGATTAAGAGGCACCTGAAATGTTTCTCGGCTTTAAACAAAACTATCAGGACATTTCCTGACAGCATCTGGATGCTTGAGGGAAATTAAATGCCAGGTAATATTCTGTGTGGGAGAAAATAAAGTAACAGCATATGTAAAATGTATCTGACTGCCCATTAAATTATCTTTAATCATCTTTTGGTTCCATTCCTTATTGGAAGTGCTACGCAGGATGTTGCTACGCAGTGTGTACAGGAAGGCACAGGTCCAAATCATGGAATCACAAAATCCCAAAATGGATTAACTTCAAAAGGACCTTAAAGCTGATCTCATTTCAGCCCCTTGCCATGGACAGGGACACCTTCCACTAGACCGGGTTGCTCCAAGCGCCATCCAACCTGGCCTTGAACACTTCCATGGTGTGGTATGTAGATGTTTTAGTCCCAGGGGAATCAGAGGAACTTTGTCACCTTTCTGACACCCAGGGACTGGCATTCCAAAGGAGACAGAACATCCCAAAGTGAGGCTGTGACCAACCTGGTGTAGTGGAAGGTGTGATAGAGTAGAATTATGAGTCTGGTTTGGAAGAGGATTAAAGTACAGACCATCCACAGAAGAGTGTGTGAATGCAAGATTGTTTGCAAGTGACACGAACAAGTGGTCTGCTATAAAACCAGATTACGGAGAGGAGTAAGATAGGAAAAAATGTGATATGGAGTACTGCAAAATTGGGCATAACTTCTTCAGTAGCCAGTAGCAAGACTTTTTATGGACAAAATTGACAGAGCAATGTACATGGATTGAACAAAGGTTGTGACTTTGCACAGCAATGTTCTTGGACAACAAAGTGTCCTACAGCTGGTGTCATTAAAAACTCAACATTTGTCACATCTCAGTAATTGTGGTCCCTTGGTATCTTCTATTGGGAATGTGGGAGGTGATATCAGCATTTGCTTTGGTCTTCTTGGGCTTTACTAGTCATGTTTGTGGTATTTATTCATGTTGTCACTGTTTGTCAATGTGAACCTTCCCCCAAGTGAAGGAAATTTGCAATGAAGCCTGGTGGACATTGGCCTTTAGTTCCATTTACACCAGTTTGGAGCCTTTTATAAAGGGGATTTTAAAAATTACTTTCCCTTTTCATTAAAAGATGCAAAAGAAGAACAAGATGACGCAGTTTTTACCTCTCTTTGGGAAGGGCATGTTCCTTCAAATGTTTTCCAGGACGCCTGGAAGGATACAAAAATCCTGATTTGGGGATGAGCAGTTCTGGCACAAATACCAAGAGACGACACTTCCATCCTTAAAATAAGCCCCCCGACATAAGTGATAATTTAATATACATCATGCCATCTGCTTGCAGAACTGTGCAAGCTGCTCCCAAAGAATTCAATGGGAAATGCATTTTTTTCTATTATTTTAAACATCTCAAGATCAATCTTGATGTCAGGAAGCTACACAATAGTCACCTTTCCCAAAAGACAAATGCAGCTTGTCACTAGAGAGAATAACCACCACTGCAAACCCACCATTTCTCCTCCTCCCTCTGTCCTTCCCAACCCTCTGGTTGAAAACACAGGCACTGCAGGATGCTCTGCCAGTTAAAAAAGCCGATAGGGAAGGGAGAAGGTTTCAGAGCTACAAGGCACAGGAGCACTGGCAGCAGCTTTATCCACTGTGAGCTGCCATCATGGAGATCTTTACTGATCTTGACTTGACCTACCAAGCATGTCAGCAGGCAAGACGTGTGCTAGCAGCTTTTGAGGCTGGAGAAAGGATTGACCTTGCTGTTTCCCCTATATTGCAGTTTATACAAAAGCTGAGTCAAGCCATGCAAAGGTATTTTTTGTCTGGGTCTTCTGCAGCCTCCCCCCAGGCTCACTGGAGCTTGGGTCCAGCCTTGGCAGCATGGCACAGACTCCACTGAGGAGTTTTGTCTTTCTGATGAAGCCACTCACAAACACATGTAGTAAAATTGGAGAACCAGGCAAATGTACCACGGCTCTTCCCCAGAACCTCCTCTTGGCTTGTAGTGAACTTGCAGCTCAGGTGTTTCCTCAGATCCTGGATTTGTACTATGAATTTATAATCTGCTCATTTCCTTGTTGGTCTGCAGACATCCCTCCATCCCTGCATTTTTCAAGATGCAGAGTCACCATGATCTACAAATATGCAAAGTAATCCTAGGATTATGAATGATTTGGATTGGAAGGGACCTTTGGATGTGTCCACTCAACTCGCAGAATCATAGAATGGGTTGGGTTGGAAGGGACCTTAAAGATCATCTCATTCCACCCCCTGCCATGGGCAGGGACACCTTCCACTAAACCAGGTTGCTCCAAGTCCCATCCAACTTGGCCTTGAACACTGCCAGGGATGTGGCAGCCACAGCTTCTCTGGGCAACCTGTGCCAGCGTCTGGAATACCTCTTATTCCATCTCATGCCCATGGCAGCTTTTCTTAGCTCATGGTAAGGATCTTTGAAATGTCACATACACTCATAACTGCATAAATTTACTAATTGATGCTGGTGAAGAGCTCTAGCAGTTTTATTTAGACTTCAGCCTCCAAAACCCACATGGCCTCTTCACCAACATCATGCCCTTCCCATTTCTGTTCTCTTTTATAGTCACAAGCTATTTCCTCTGCACAGACACTTCAGATTCAAGTTCCCTTGGTGTTCTTCAATCCACATGCTATAGCCAGAAGTTACTCCTTTTTCACTCTGCCCCTGTCTTGGCCCTCCACACTGCCTGCCAGGCTCCTAATCCACTTGTGTTTGGAGAAGAATTGATAATTTGTTCATTCTCTTAGGAAGTAGTTCTTCAAATCTTTTAGTCTACCTTTTAATAGAATGTATGCTCGCTATTTTTCCCTTGTTTGAACATGAAGTCTTCTTCCTTGTAATAGTCTCCTTCGCTCTGATCTTTAATTACAGTAGCTTTCTTCTGGTCTTTTTAAAAGCTTTTCTGATACACTCTAAGTATCTTCTCTGAGCCTCAAATATGGTGTCTTTAAACAGTATCTGCTGCTTGCAAACATTTCACCCAGTTGTGGCTTTTAACAAGTTGCCTCATTTTTCATAGGGATCCTTTTGAAATCCAAGACTGTGCTCGTGTATTTTTGGCTTCCTTGTTCCTATGACTGTACTGAAGCTCAGCACATTATGGCTGCCCCTACAGAGTATCTCTTTGACAATATCATAATGCTCCTGTGCTTCATAAGGGGTTCCTTATCCAATGACTGTATCTCCAAGGAGCATTTATTCACAGATGTCTAAGTATTTACCCTCAGCACTGTGTTTGGACATTATATGCCCAATGTACATGATTTTTTTCCCCTTTTTATTGCATATTGTACACCTACAGCATCTCTGTGTCCTTAGGCCACCTCAGGCAGTAGCACTACCTTGGCCATGCCATTGATGAGTAGCTCTGTTGTTATCCTCCTCTTGGCTCACATCCAAAGAGATCTTCACCACTTCTGACTGTGTCTTTCTCACCTTCCATCATTCCATTCACTCCAGGACACACAATTCTTGGCCAGGATTCAGTTTCCGGACAACCACCATCCTTTACATTCACAATGGGACACTGTATAGCCAGGAGGGATGATCTGAAGGTCAGGAGAGCAACATCACAGATGGGAGCTGGAGTTGGATCTCTCAGCAAGGAAAGAACATTGCCTTCAGAGTGGGAGATCCTGTTTCTGATGTAGTTCATTTAATGACCCTTAAAACTGGGCTCTGAGCAACTTAGTCTATGGAAGGTGTCCCAACCCCCCTGCCATGGGCAGAGACACCTCCCACTAGAACAGGTTGCTTGAGGCTTTATGCAACCTGGCTTTAAACACTGCCAGAGTTGGGGTAGGATTTTCCCCAATCTTAGTGAGATTCAGACCCAAGAAAGGCGTTGAGCAGATCAGCCCTGCAAAAGACACTTTAAGTAACTGTAATCACCATAATATTTACCAAAACTGTTCCACATTTCCTAGGCTGTGGCTGTTCCTTGCAGGCATCATTCCTCCCTTTATACCACCCCAAATATTTGGATGGGCATGGGTTAAGCCAAACCATAAAACTGGATTCAAGTAAGCAATGTAAATATATTTTTATATAAAATTTATTATATTT
>NW_008690061.1:28028-33740 GCF_000695815.1 Acanthisitta chloris | reverse complement strand
GCGGCGATTCCGAGGCTGCCTGCCCTCCGCCGCCTGCACACACCGGCGCCAGCAGCGGGGAGAACGCCCCGGTACCGTGCGCAGAACAGACCGGAGAGACCCGCGAGCTAGCGAAAACGTGGAAGAGTCAAGCTCTGAATAGTGCGAGGGGGATGGAACACGCGGGTACCCACATTGACGTGTGTATTGGTGTTATGTTCTAGCCGTACCCCGAACATCTGTAAACGACGTTGTGTTCAACACATCATTGCTCTTTAACTGTTCGAGCACTCCATAACCATAAACTTCTGTATTCCCGGTTTCCCTGCCGCTTTTCCCAAACTGCCGTAAGCCCGGAGCAGCGTGTTTACGATGCTACATTCTGCAGTAATCAGCTCTACGGCAGGCAAGGATCTCGTGCACAGCCACCGCACGTTTGCAGCCCCGTTAGGAACGGCAGTGTCAGGTGGGTCCAAACCCGGCGGTGACAGCCCAGGCAGGGCTCGGGGTCACCTTCCCACTGCTGCCACAGGCAGAGGGACTGAGCCTGGGGACACCCCAATTTGTCAAAGGACTTCAGAAACCAGAACCAAACTTCCACCATCTGAGCAGTCACCAGACAGTCGGGTTTATGTCCTGGGAGCTGCGCTTGGGCTCGCTGAGGCTCTGGCCGGTGTCTTTGTTCCCGAGGAGCTGGTTTGAGGGTTTGAGCTGTGCTGAGGACGAGGAGACAGGCTGCCTCGAGCAGCCACGTCATGTAAGACAAGGCTTCGTGGGCGGTACGGGGCACTGATGTGTGCGGTCGTGCTGAGGGAGACAGGAGTGGGGGTTACCTCCAATTACTCTGTCCAGTTAATCCAGTGTTTACAGGAGCCTCAGGGAAACACCAGTTGGAACAAACACACTGTATTTCCCTCCGTGGATGAGAGCAGTGTTCCCTGCCAGCCTGGTTCAGGAGTGACAGGATTGTCTGATGGTCCCTGCTGTGTATTTTTGAAGGTCTATCACCAGAGAGAGATCCCACGGGGGCTTGTATGGACTTTAGACCCTACCAGCTTGAGCCTCTCCATCCCAAGGAATGTAATCCTGGAGGATCTGGTTGTCCTGTGGAGGAAAATACACCTTTTGGGGGTGGGCTGGCTGTTGTCCTGATCCTGTTGATTGTCTTGTGCGCTTGGGCTGTGGGGTGGACAACTCCAGTTGAGCTGTTGCCTATGGGCAGCTGTTTTGAGTTCCCAATTTCTGAAACAGCCTTCTTGCAGCTTGGGCCCTGGCTGGCTGCAGGGGAGCATGGTTTATTTCTCACCCTCCCACTTGTTACTAAGCCCTCCTTTACTTCCATGGGAGACTTCTTAAAACACTCCAGCCAGCAAAGGATGAGACCAGTGGTGTCCAGGCAGCGTGAGAGCAGCAGCAGCTCCTGCAGCTGTATTGCAGCACAGCTGTTTCAGGGGGAGTCATTTAAGCACAGACAGTGAAAGTCTTGTGATGGAGATGTAGTCTGAGACTGCTGAAGATGCTGTGCATCCCATCAAGCTGAATTTTAATCTGCTGATGCTTGACACTGCTATGAGATTGATAATTCTTAGCATTTGGATGATCTTTCCAAAGCAGTCTTAAATCTGCAGGTGAAATATCTCTGTGCATTTGTGCTCCGGAAAGCCCATGCTGTGTGTTCACACTCCCTCCTGCTTGGAAGTTTTAAGCCCAGAAAAACTTGTGTTTGCTGAATAAGGATGGAAAAATACAATGAGAGTTAAGGATTATCGGATCACCAGTGGAACTTAACTTTGGGTAGGTCACTTTCCAAATTCGGCTTACTCCTGTGTCTAAGTGATGTCCCACCCAGGGCCGAGCAGCTGAGTTGTTGGATGCACAAGCAGAGCTCAGCATAACTGGAGGAACATCGACCATTTCCTTGGAGCCCCTCCTGGCTGCTTTAAGCCCCAGCCCAAAGCAGCCCCCGTACCATCCCTGCATGCATAACCCCTCTCAGGATAAAAATGGCTCCACAATTTGCTTCTCTCAGCATTATTTTGTGCCCAGGGTATTAGATATTACGAAGTAATGCATGGTGATCAGATCTGTATAGGCAATTCTTTTCCTAAATGGGCCTTAAAATCAATGGGTTATTAGCTCTCCTCCACTCCATGATGAAAGCCTGGTCCTGTTAAACATGCAAACTACACAATATTTGAAGCCTTGGTTTACAAAAGTGTTTTGCTCAGCTGGGTCATAATTTAGCTCATTTATAGTTGACATAAATAATACTGAGATTTACACCTAACTTGCACCTATGAATTTTCCTCGAAACATGTATTTCTGCACTGAAACCATCCCCACTGCTGCTGAGGGATAATTCAAGGGCTGTGACTCACCCAGGTGAGCACTTGCTCATATAGCTGTTCCTCCTCAGTCAGTAGCTTTCCTCCTTCTGTTTTGCCTGAGCAAGCTGGACTAGGTGGATGAAAGTTGGCTTCTGTGCAGGTGGGAATTTTTGGGAGAAAGAGTATAGACACCCTCTGTTTTGGTCTATCTGGGGCTTTTCCCTTCAATGCTGTGTTTTTCCTTTGCCCACTTTCTTGATTCTATTGAGCTCCTAATTTTTTTTTTTCTGATTCAGAAGCAGAATAAATATTTTTACTTGGTGCCCACTTGTTTTTGAGGATCTGAGTTTGCCTCCCGGAGGCACCCAGGTAGCTTTGATGGGTAGGGCTGTACTGCAGTTTGTGGCCGTTTGGCACCTATGTTCTTTTCCTCCATTTTGAGAGGGTCTCTCTGCATTTCTAGGCATCTTAGATGTCTTAAAAATCTGCTGTTAAGGTCAGAGCAGTAATGGTATTTAGATATTTACTCCCATGATTTAATTTAAGGATAAGAGATAAAATATTCTTCTCAGGTCATTGCGACACTAGGAGCCAGCTGCCTCAGGGCATCTCTGCATCACGCATTGAGAAGTGTCCACGTGTCCTTTGTAGGATGTGCCCAGAGCTGAAAATGCTGTGAGTGTGGAGCAGAGACGTCGGAGAGAGGTCTCACACTCTTCATGCAGTGCAGACGGATGTTTCAGCACCTCTGTGGGAACACAATCTCTGTGTGTGCTATGCTTCACACTGCAGAGCCTGAGCCCTGTGAGCTGCTGGGATCACAGAGTGACAGACTGCTTTGGGTTGGAAGGGAAATCAAAGATAATCTTGATTATCTTTGACACAGGGACACCTTCCACTAGATCAGGTTTCTCCAAGCCCTATCCAACCTGACTTGGGACACTTTGGTGTTGGTGATATTGGGTAACCACACACTGTGCCCCACTGAGCAGGGCCTGAGCTTGCTGTGGTGCTGAGTGGGGCAGGCTCTAAACACTCTCACAAACCCACACCTTGGGCCATTCTTTGAACAAAAGAAATAAACAGTAAAATCTGCCTCTGGATAGTGGACACAGATCTCCCAGGAATGTCCAGAGCATCTATACAGACATCAAGGGTGTTGTGTTGGTCCTCAATGAATGTTCTGACCTGAGCCTGCAAGTATTTACCTCCTGGGAGTCCAGGAGTGTTTCTATTCTGTTCTGGGCCATCTCAGACTTTCACATGAAGAGTCAGGAGAGCAGAACCTTTGTTATTACCAGCACGTGGGGTTTGCTGGGTCCTTCGCAGCTGCTCTGCCCCGTGGCAGGACCATGAGGATCAGACCTAGGTGCTTCTGTCCATGCCAGCCAGTACCACAAAACCCTACCTGTGCTTGTACCTGTGCCTCATCCTAGCTTGGGTCAGTTTGCTGGAGTTTGGGAGCAGTGTGCTGTAGCACACTGGGAGGAAAGGGGCATATGGGAGAAAACTGCCCTGTCTCCAGCTCTGTCACATGTCTGAGCTGCTTGAACGAATCTCTGCACCTCATTGGGGAATTCTGCATGTTACATGTTGGCAGCGAGATGCATTTTGCTCTGAGCTAGGACTAGCTTCCTTCGTGAACTAATCCAGGTAGGAAGCAATGCCATGGCAAATGGAACTGGGGAAGGTCCTCAGGCTTAGCAGGAAGTTGGACTGCCTGGTCCATCGTCTGGGCCTGAACCTCCAGCTCCCTGTTCAGGTGAATCTGTACTTTTATACTCTTTTTAATAGGGACACCAGGCACAATCTCATTGTCTGGGTTTCACTGTCTTTCATCTTTGGGCTAAAGAGCAGGGGATAAAATGCATTGCCATGGTTTGCCTACAGTATTACTAGGCTTATTTGGTCTTTTGAAAATAGAAGGTCATCAACCCCTGTCAGGCTCCTTAAATGACTTAAGCTCAATGCCACAAGTCCTCCAGAATGCCCAAATGATCCCATTAATTTGGCATCCAGTATATGCTGCATTATACATACTGACTTCCATTGGCACATGCCACATCCAATCCATTAGTTGTGTGCAAATGCACTTAAGTTTTTTATTGCTCTTAGTTTTGTGTCATCAGCAAAGAAAGGTAAAGTTGATCTTCATCTAAATCACTGACATGGATTATTGCAATTGATTACAACGAAGAAAGAGCTTTTCAAGTTTCAAAGTTATGTTGTCTTTTATTTCCCCAAGTAGTAATCTGTACTGTTTAAGTTATTGCACAAGAACCATCTCGGTAAGAGCTGTCCATATTACATTCCTTGTTGAGAACATTTGTGTGCTAGGCTGTCGTGATTCCCCAGTTCTGCACAGCAAACTGCTTTTATTCCTTCTGGCGGCAGAAAGGCACTCAATGTTCTCTACTCAACGCAGATAGGGAAGGAAGGAAAGGAGCAAGCTGTGTGCCTGCTGAAACTAATGCTTGGGAAGTTGTGTTTTAACCTATGATTAGAAAAATACTATTTTATTTAGTGCTTAATCCAGCATTCTTCCCAAGCTTAGCCCCTTAATTGGGCTACTGTGTTTAAGACACCCGGGTGTCAGCAGAGCAGCACACAAGGGAAGGACACAGCCCAATTTCACACCATTTTTCTGAGCAATGATCAGTTATGGACAACTGCAAAAAAATAAGGGGAGCTGTTAATCTGTCCTTCCAAATCATTCTGTGTGCCCTATGCCAGAACTGCTCTGTGCACTCAGGTACTATTTGATAACTTGATGATCCCCAGCGTTTATACCGTGCCTTTCTCAGGCAGATACTTGCACTGAGGCTCATCTTTGCACAGCTCAGGAATCTTGTTAAAACTGTGTGGTTAAAATCAACTCTGGGTTTGAGAGAGTAATGCCTCAGCTCAAATTCAGGGTGCTGAACTCCCAGGCACGTTCATGGGGCAGTAAGTGCCAACATGGTTGGGAAAAGACCCTCTGCATCTTTGGGGCAGCCTGGCAGTGCCTTTCCTCTGGCTTATCTCACAGCACTTCAGGTCTCCTCAAAACTCCCCACTTGCCTTAAGGGCAGCAGTTCTTACAAACTGACCCTGAAACTTAACTGAAGGACTAATTATTAGTTAATAAAGCTTGTGGTTTATGGGCTGGAGTGATAGAAAAGCCTGGCTAGAGTAGGAAGCTGTTAAAGCAGCTGAACCGTTCCAGCAGTGCTTGTGTTTAATCCCAGCGAGAGGGCCAGCTCTTCAGCTGGTGTAAATCAGCAGAGATCCATTAAGTTCAGTGGATCTCATCTACTTTACATCAGCTGAGGACATGACCCCGAGAACTTAATTGGTGGTATAATATAAAGACATTAGAGTATCTTCTTTGTTCATCTGCACACGTCGTTCCCATTAATGGTAATGG
>NW_008690061.1:0-27997 GCF_000695815.1 Acanthisitta chloris | reverse complement strand
ATGCAGCCGCGGGTGGGTACGGCTGGTGCCAGTCCCAGGGCTGGTCCCACCAGGGCTGGTGCTCTGTAAAGCTGCTTTCGGCCTTCAAAGAGCCCATGCTTTCAAGTGGAGAGGGAAAACAAAGCAAAACAGTTAATAATTAAAGAGGCCTCCAACTCCCTTAGCCCGGCCGGACAGAGCGAGAGCTCCGAGGGTGCCCGCGCAGGGCTCGGTGTGTGCCACAGCCCCGTCAGGGTGGCACCCTGCCAGGAGGGGATGGGGCTGGGGTGGGGGGGGAGCAGCACCTCTCACTCCATTGCAGCAGGCAGGTATGGCACGAGCCATAGCATGAGCTGTGTTTCCCTTGGAAATCCGGAAAACTGGGAATTTTGGCACAGCAGAAAATGCTTCTAGGTCCAGACAGAAGTCATCCTAAGAGCAGCTTGGGATGAAGCCTCCTGCTTGCAGCCCGTGGGCAGGGGCTCCAGGCTATGCTATTCCTCCATGCCAGCTCTTCTGTCCCCTCCAAATGAGTGCCCAACTCTGGCTCTGGGGGCAGAGGAGAAGCAGAGAGGACAGGGATGCTTCAGCTGTCACAGAGCTACAAATTGGGAGCAGGCAACAGTGCTTCTTCACGACATTTTGTCAAGTCCCTTTTCTTATGTCTTTTATAGCCTTGAGGCTGGCACAAGGGCAGGCAGGTGGATGTAACTGCAGGGGGATGTTCTGTCATAGGCAGTGGAGACCTGTTGGTAATTCATCTTGTTTTGGTTCTGGCATCTAAAAATCTACGAGGAAAGCTGCAGTACTGCACTCTGGTTCATGGATTATCCTAATCTGCTCCTGAACAGAACTTCAAAGCAGTACTTAGTCATGTTCTTCCTGAAGTTTCTTAAAATATTCTTTCTCTTCCTTGTGGCATGTCTTCTATGAGATCCTGTCTCCATGTTGCCTCCACTCCTGACTGTGGTACGTGCTGCTCTCTTTTGGGTTGCAGCCTGCCCCTTTCTGGTCTTCTGCATCTTCTCAGCCTTTATTTTCGGTCAGTTTTGGCAGCTGCTGAGCCCCCTGCTCCCAGGCTTCCTCTGCTCACAGCTTGCCTCTCTGCACAGGTGCATGTTCGCTCTCCGCCTGGAGCCAAGAGACCCCTCAGCATTTTACTGCTCAAATGGCATCCTAATGTTGCTCTGTCTTCTTTTTGTAGGGTTGCAGGGAAAAAAAAAGTGGGATGTTGCATCTTGCCCAGAGAAGCTGAGATGGGTAATTGATTCTGAAAGCAGTTTGCACAGTCGGGGACTCACTCGCTGAAGCTGTCGTGTTGCACTGGGGAGCTTTGCTGTTTCGGTGCTCCAGCGGAGCAGCTGTTGTACCCAGCATTGCTTCCAGATTGTCACAGGCTGCGGAGGTTCCCTTGTCCTCAGACTGTTCATCAGGAATGCTTTCAACTTGATTTTGGCCCCTTTATCCAGCAGGAGGCCAACAGCGAGTGCGGGGCTGGTGGGGAAGGAGCCTTCTCTGTGCCGAATCAGCACATCAGGGTTAGTGGTTTCACTTTGAAACTCGATTTTAGAGCCATCAAACCCAGTGCATACTTGCCTCATGCTACCTCTCTGTGTGTCAAAAGTAGACTGCCTTTGAGAGGCCAAGCAGATAAAAAGCCTTTACCAACCCTCCCAGTCTGAAATATTTTGGAGTACCTGGAATAAGCTCAGGAAAAAAAAACTTGCAGGACCTTTTGGGAGATCTGAAACATGATCCTCCTCTAAATCATCAAGGATAGAAACTGTAGGGTTTTACAGGTTTTTTTCTGCCTTGTCATGCTTGTGGCTTTCCTACATTGATCTTTATGAAGTTGACCTTCTTCATCTCTGCCAAGTGCTCAGAGGGGAAAGGATGTTGCATGGAGGGGCTGGGGTAAAATCACTGCTTTCTTTTCACTGCCATACTGAATAAGGCAGGGAAAATAAAGCAGCCTGTGTCCCTTCCTCGTGTCAGGACTCTCTTTCAAACCACAGGCAGTTTTTCAAAAAGCTTCATAGATGGAGCTTCCAACCTCTGTGTGACTGGCTCTCAAACTGGCTCTGAGGAAGAGGAAAATCCTTCTGGCACAAATCTCCTGTTCCCCAGTTCAAGCTTTTATCTTTCTTTATTGTTTGTAATTCACGTGGATGACTGGCTTTCCTTGTCTGCTCCACCAGATACCTGGACAGGTTAGCAAAGGCAGTTGTCCTCTGCATGCCACACAGAGCAGAGTCTGTCAGCCCTTTGTCAGATCTAGGCTGTGGTCCTACAGCTCAGGAGGGACTTCCAAGGGTGGGAGCTAAACCAGAGGAAACCAGGTTGAAGTGTACAACACAAATCACTGTTCACTAGTTCAGATGGAAAAAAAAGAGACCCTGGCTCAGCCTCGTCCATCTCTGTTTACTTCTGCCTCCTTGCTTGCTTTGGATGCCAGTCTGCAGCTTTCCAGCTGCAGCCAGAACACATCCCACAGCGCTGGCTCCTCTTCTCAACCGTGTTTGTTGTTTTTTGCTCTTTGTCTTCTCTGGCTAAGACCCTTCTTATCACTTAAAATTAACTATGGGGCAGAGGCAAAAATGCACGTGAGGTGAGGGTGAATGGAGCATGAGCTGGTGGGGCTGGAGTACAGGGAGCAATGGAAGTGCAGCAAGTGGAAGAGCTGCAGTGGAAGATCAGCAAGAGGTGACATCCCAGACCTCTCCATGCACAGAAACCTGAGAAGAAGAGAGGAAGCCAGGAATGGACACGACGAGCAAAGCTGGAGGTGGGAGTGATGGGAAGAGTTGGGAGAGAGCAGGGTCAGGCTGTGCAGAGCTGCAGCCGTGGGGAAGGGACACGAAGATGCCTGGAGCAGTGGGAAGCTCTGCCGTGGGCTCTGTTGGACTTTCAGGTGGGAAAGTAATTTTTTTGGGTTAAAACTGCAGTGCAGTGGGGCTGTATGTCAGCAAGCAACCAGGTACCGCCTTAGAAACAGAACTGGTTTGGTGTGAGTTCATGCCGAGGGGCAGGGAAGGAGTAATTTCTGTGCAGTGTTTCGAGGTCCCCTCGGATAGTGAGCTCTGTGGTAAAACCACCAGCGCACCGAGCAGGACAGAAACCAGCAAACACGATAAAACACGGCAAAAGGACTGCAAAATCCTGCAGAGCGGAGTGAGCAGCGATCAGGGATGGGCTGAAGGAGGTGGGAGGGAGGAAGAGAACAGGGACCCGAGGAAATCCAGGCGGATCCGCTGTGAGCAGCAGCTCCACGAGTGACTGTCGGGGCGATGGCTGTCCAGCCGACATCTGCGCCGGCTGACAGCAGCGCGGCCTGACAAGCTCCCTGCAGCTCGGCGCGGGGCAGCAGGTGCGAGAGGCAGTGTGAGCACCACCTGCTCCTGTGCCCTGTCCCCCGGGGCGGCTGCATCCCGCCCGGGGCAGTGACACCCGGCGACGGGCGCTGTGCTGGGCAGGGGCTCACAAAGCGGCTGTGGAAAGGTTGAGATTTTACCTTTTATAGATTTCACTTGGTTAGAGAGCATCTTGTTTTTGCTTCATCATTCCGAAGAAATAAATCTCCGTGAAGATAATTTTTGTGTCTGGAATTTAGTGATGTGTCATGGAAGGCTCAAACACGTATGAAAATAGATGAGGCGAAAACAAAGCAGCCAAGCCAAATCCTACACCTGTAACTCTTCCTGAAGCCGCCAGGCAGTGGGAGAGCTCAGCTGCTCCCAGCGCTTGGCTCGTGCTGCCCGAATGTCATTAGTGTACAAAGGGGTTTGATCGGAATTGGCACTGCTCTTGCCGGGCAGAGAATGGGCTGAGCCGAGGATCCAGCCCCCTGCACCCTGCCCAGTAAGGACTCTGCTTTAGAGGCCAAAGTCAATTCCAAATAACACCAATAAACTCGGGCTGTTCACTCCTGACCAGCCCTGCTGAGCTCAGGGAGAGCCAGGAGGGATTTTTCCCCTCTCTTTCTCTAAGCGCCAGGGACAGCAGGGTCTGTCAGATTCGGGGCAGCATGAGGAACTCGCTGTGTCCTGACGTTTGCTGTACAAGTCATTTCTGAGCTCTTTGATGCCTCCTCGTACGCTGGGACAGTGTTCACAGAGCTGTTCCGATTTACTGAGAATCTGGCTCACGGGCCCCATTTAACAATCCTGTCGGCTGCCAAATGCCTCAGTGCACGTTTCAGTTTGAGTTTCCATCTTCATAAGGGCATGTGTTTAGTTTTCCAGGCGTTTGTCCGGCCTGAGCCCCGCGCGGTGCCGGGCTGGCAGTGCCCCCCCGGGCTGGCAGTGGCCCCCGGGCACTTTGTGTGCAGCCCGAGGGCACTGCTGGAGAGAGAGCATCCCCCGGGCAGAGAGCATCCCCCGGGCTGTGCTGCACACAGCTGCAGGGAGCAAACACAGAGCCCAACGCAGAGATCCCAGTTCCGTGGTGCCATTAAAACTGCAGGTTTGCTTCTGGTGCCACAGCCAAAGTACCCACTAATGGGGAGGCAAAACCAGCACCTGGAAATGTTGCTGTCTTCGTGCAAAAGCCGAGGTTACGTTGCTCGTTTTGATGCCAGAGACAGTATGCCAGCGCTGGTTTCGCAGGAGCAGCTGCTGGGAGCTCAAGCTGGTGCAGCACCTTTCGGGGAGCACAGCCTGCCTGCCCTTCCTCCTGGCCCCCCAAGTCTCCAGTTTGAAAAGCACTGCAAGGCTTGCTGCTTCAGCTGAGCTTTCCCAGCTCGCAGAGCACGGCACTGATTAACAATTTGCTGCCAGATTTCAAGGAATCTCAGGGTTAGAAGTTTTTTGGTACCAACCTCTGGTGTTTTAAGACGTCCACTTAGAACAACGGGAAGATTTAAATGGGTGTTTAAAATATCAGCCTAAGGTATTTAGAGATTTGCTTTTAATTATGAAGAGTAAATTAAAATGTAGTTGTTACATGGCAAGGTCATCTTAATTCAGCATCTAATTATACAGGTATTACGTTTCTCCTGAATAAAGCCTTATTTGAGCTAAGATAATTCATTTAAAAAGTAATCCAGTCTTGAATGAAACATCCCTAATGATGAAGAATCGATTCCAAATTTAAGTGCTTAATCACAGCCACAGTAAAAATATATTGCTCCCATTTAAATTTTTTTTTTTTCCTGGATTTGTATAATTTAACTTCTAGCCCTTGGAACCGTGGCACACTTGTTTGCTTGATGCTGCTGAGTCCTACACAGGAGACTCAGGTTTATTTCACCTTCTAGTTTCCCTTCCTTCAACTTAACAAACAAACTGCTCCCATCCTCTCTTTACTTCCAGAGGGCTCTCTCTTGCTTGAAATGTACTTTGCTGGAGACCAAGGCAAAGTTCTGGAGCAGAGGATGCTCTCAGGAATCAGCGTGATGCTTCCCCACTTCTTACATATTCTGTTGTACAGCTTCAATTTTCATGTTGTGGCTCTTTTAGTGGTTAAATTAATCTTCTCAACATCAACACAAAATTAGCAACAGTCTGTTACCAGGATGGCTTGATTTTGTTTCCTCAGGAAATTATACAAGTGACCTTGTTCTTATTTTATCTTGGGGATGATGTGTAACCACGACATATCCCAGAAACTATTGGGGGACAAACTGGAGAGCTGAGACTCCTCCCAGCATCTCTAAGAGTATGGAGGAGTTGCTTTGGCAATGTGGGATAACGACTGTAGTTAGATCTTGATTATGCTAAAGTGGCCAGGAGTGAAATAATTAAAATATAGATATTTGCTTTCTCCTGATTTTCAGCATTAACAGCCCTTTCTGCCACGCAGGGCTACTTCATGTGTCAAGGATCTCGGATGCTTTAGCCATGGAAAGTCTCAAGAATATTAATCTCTCTCATTCTGATTTCCAGCCGCTCCCCGCGCTCCGAAGGGCTAAGACATTCCCCCGGCAATAGGGATGTACGAACCATCTCCCCTCCCTCCTTCCCGCTCTTCCCAAATATGTAAACTCTGAGCAGCCTTTATCCTTCTTCAATGATCATTCAATTGTCTCCAGACCGTATCTTTTGGTGAATTTATTGCTGGCTATTTGGAAAAAAAAACTCAAATGCATTTTGCATATTAACACGTAACTCTTGTTCCTGTCTGCTCAGTTTGGAAATGGTTGGATTGCTTTTATAAAGAAAAAAATGGCTAATAAAATTGGCCTCAGCACCGTTGCTTTGCAATTCTTATGAACAGTAAAGTGCCTCTTACAGTCATTGATGTTAAAAGCTATTTCTAAATTATGGTGCCATTTATTATCTCTAGTGTCCAAAGTAAGTTTAAATGATGCTTATAATTCATGTTTTACCAAATTTCCTTTTCCCCCCGAGGATACCTCTGATTAACTTATGCACATTTAAGCGCTTTTTAAATTCTTCTTTTATTGCCATTATGCTCTGAAAATCTCAGCGATTCTCAAAAATGGGTAATAAACTTGAGATAAAATGCTGCAGTTTTAGATCAATGCTGACATATCACTGTGGTGATTTCTTCAGAGCTAAAGTGATAATGCTTCATATTTACAGAATATATACTAGGTTATTACTACAGTATTACCATTTTGTTCTAAGATGAAATGAGTAATTTACCAATTTATTAAACAGTTACATTTAAGTATTGCTTAGGACATTACCACACCAATCTGTTTACTTAGCTTGAAGAGTTACCATTAAGAAACCCTGTTTATTTAGGTAAAATTTGTAATGATCGTCCCCTTCATTAAGAAACTTATTTTTCTGCAAGCCTAATTGCCTGGAAATGAGTTTCTCCTTATTTACTATGGTGAATTCTGCTAAGCCAGCTAAAAACATCACCCTCTCAAGAAGTGCTGGAGAAATTAATAATACATACACGGAACAGTTTTAATTAGTATAATACCAAATGTTAATAAAAGATTTATGATCCAGTTAAAAGTCCAAACGATCACAACAGGAAAAGGGCTGAAATGTGGTGGTGATCTGTTAAAAATAAACAAATGCTGCCAATATCTCCAAATTGAGGGCAGAGGAGGGTTTTTTCCTTCTCCTGTCCTTATGTGAGTCCTGGTTCAATGATCTGTAAGGTTAGGCTCTGACCCCACAGAAACAAGAGTAAATCCAGAACAGCAAGAGGATAGCCGTGGGGATTATCCTGGTGTCACAAGAGGGGAAGAGAAGCCCAGTGCAACGGGAGAGGCTGCACTTAACTCAGCTGGTGCCACTGGGGTGGGAGCAGGCAGCTCCTGCCTGGGAGACCCAAACCCCAGCCAACCCCAGGAGGGTTTAGCAGAGCTTCAGCATCTCTGGCACAATCTTTTAGCCCAGGTCTAGGAAATCAGTCCTTGTTTTCAGTAGCTCAGAGCGCTAATGGTGCAGGATGGAGACAGAATCAGGTTGGATCCAGCCAAACGTAGAAGTAATAAGCAGTGGCTGAATTTCCAGAGGTTGTTTCCTCTAGATGAGCACATCAAATAGCATCTCAAGTCACAACTCTCAAGGTACACCTTGCAGCTTGGTCTCGTGGAGCGCAGGGACAGCTCTGGCTGAGGCTGAGCTCGTGGCCAACCAGAAGTGAAGATGGGTGAGTCCTTGTGGACCTGGGCTGGTTGATGCTGGTCCAGTGAGGGTTGGTGCGGGAAGGCACTGCATCATCCATATCAAGTCTCTGAAAGCTGGAATGAGGTTTTTAAGGTGTGGTGTGGCAGGGGAAGGAGGTGTGCAGGGGGACACCGAGGGACTTTGGTCACTGCCAAGACCCACTCTGAGGGTCTTTAGCCAGATGAGATAAATTAAGATTCTGCCTTAAGCTCCCCAGAATGTACCTGGCTGGCATCTCACTGGTGTCTTCGAGATGAAGTCCCTAAGTGTGGTGTTGGAAACATGAACTGTAACATTTGGAGTAGAAATGGATATTGCTTGCTTTGATTTGGGGAATTTTGAGACAGGAACAAGCACTGCCATCTTACTTTTTTTTATCAGATAGTGCCTGGGTTTGGCTCCCAACAGCACTTAAAGGAGTGGGCTTCCCTCTTCTGGCACAGTTTGGGGATACTTAAAGCAAAATCAGAAGCCAGGCTTGTCCTGCATCCTGTCAAGGTGCTCAAACTCAGATTGCACACACTGGATCCCACTCCCCACGTGGGTCCATCAGGAGCAAGGTGCCATGGCACTGCACCGTGCAAAGATAATGGGTTATCCAGGGTGTGTACCAGGACAGGCCAGCAGTGTGAGTGTGACCTCAGGGGCAGCAAGTGCAGAGAGAAGCTGGGGTTGAGCTTTCCCAGCAGGTTTGTTTCAGCTGAGACTTGTAACTGGACGATGAATATATAGGATGTGTAAGATGAATGTCTCGCTGGTCTTTCACTGCATTGGTTGAGACCAGTACTCCAGAACAAATAATTGATGGAAAAGTTTGTGTCCCTAATAAAAACGGATGTCCCATGCCTGTCACAACTTATAGCTTCTGCAGCAGTGAATGAGCTTTGTGAAGGAACACTTTGTCATTCCCTTTTGCCAGGCTACAGCCAGCCTGGGAAGGTGCTGGTGAACTCCTCTTGCTCTTCAGTAATAAAACCTTTCCTTGCTCAGGGTGTGAAGCCCTTCATCTTGAGATTCAGGATGCTGGAGTGAACATATGTTGTGCTGGGGCCTGTTTCCTTTGCTTAAATTCCTCTTAGGAAGGTCTCTGTGAAAAATCTGAACCAGAGTCCCAAGCTGAGTCTCCAGGTGCCTCCTGCCCAGCATCCTGCCCAGGGAGGTACTTGCACTGCCCTGGAGAACAAATGAATGTCAGAGATTTACTGAATTGTCTGGGAAATTAGGAGATTTTATTAATTCCCAAACATAGAATGTGACTTTCCTTATTTGTTCTTTCCAAGGCCAGAAAAGGAAACACCATATTTATTCTTGCTAATGTAGCAATATTGATTAAGTCATAAAGCACATATAAATACATATTGACTCATATTACATTAAAGTATCTATCACTTACTACTTGTTCCTCAATAACACTATAGTTACGTTAAAAAAATGCATTAAAATGGGCATTACCTCAAGGAAAGTAGGATCTGCCATCATTATTAATATTAGGCTATGGGGGGAAAAGCTTTAAAGAGTATGGAAGTGTTAAAAATGGAAAGCCACCTCCCTTTTCCCTACCAGTGACCAGATATTTTTGGCTGTACCAGTCATTCAGACACAGGTCCTGACCTCTCTCTGCTTATAGGGTCAGTACTTTAGTTGTCTTGGAGCACTTGTTGTGGGTGATGTCCTGAACAGTGGGGTGAGGGGATTTGTATCTCAGCACATCCTCTGCAGAGCTGGGGGGCTGTTGCTGGCCATGGCTGCAGCAGGAGGCCAGGTCTGTGCTTGGCTGAGTGTTGGAGCACAGTGGGCAGCTGCCTGCCCACAGCTGTGTCTGCATCTTGTCTGCTCCCACTAAACTGATGTTTAAAGGCTAAATTCAAAACCTGAGATCCTCACAATCCCTACTTAATTCCAGAGGTTCCTCCCAGTGCCAGACACCCTGCTTCTGCCTCCCAAGTCTCTCAAATGCTAGGATTTTGGCAGGTTTCAAATGCTGTCACAGACCACTGCACTCTGGTTGTGTGCAGCAATTCAGCCACAGCCACAACGGCATCCGTGGGTGCTAGCGTGGCCCCTCGTTTGGGATCTGCTGAGTGCTCAGTGCCTGTGTCCCAAAAAAGCTTATTGCATCTTGCAGGTCTGCAGATGGGGTGGGCACAGAGAAAGGAATTCCTATGTTCACTGGATGAAGGCACTAGCTCTGTAAGGTAGTGAGGGTTTGGGGCATCCTTCAGAAAACAGGGTCAAATTTCTGCTGTAATTTAAGTAGAAGAGGGACTTCAATCTGTGTCCTTGTCATCCTAAGGACAGGATCACCTCTTTGTGTTTTGAGTGAGAAAATACTCCTATAGATCACAAACCTGGGAGCAGAGAGAGCAGCCACAGCCATCCTCCCTGGTAGGACCGGATTCCTCTTCTCCAGAAAGGATCTGAGAGCTTTGGTGCTTTCAGCTTCTGTCTTGGTGTGTTGGATTTTGTCTCCTGGTCTTAGAAGTGGAGTTTTTACCCAGACATAACCTGGGAGTGAAATGCATAAGGTGTCAGCCAGCCAGTGCATAAATCTTGCCTTATGAGTCTCAAGGACAGTGTGGGTGCTGCAGAAATGATGCTCACCATGCACGGGAACCCACAATGGGAGGGGGAACATGCAGGTAGAGACCATCTAGCTGGTGGACAGCAGTGGGAGGGTAAACCCCATTCCTGGGAGTGCAAATAGGGTCGAAATTGCAGGAAGGGCACTTAGCTTCTTGCTGAGAAAAATCAATTGCCCTTGGACTCCAGGGCTGGGCAAGGTGACTGGTGAACACAGCAGAATGGCAAGACACTGAGTGTACCCAGTCTCCAGAAGTGCTCAGGAGCTTTGGGGCTGCTCGTGAGCCAAGGAGGAACGTGGCCATGTCGAGGGGATGAGCAGGAGGTGTGTGGGATGGGCTGTGCTGCCTTGCTTCTTCTGCTCTGCAAAGACTCTGGGACCTGCAATCGTGCTGCAGGTTGATTTAAGGATTGATGTTAGGCCTAGAAGCTTGGTGTGTATGAGGATTTGGCCACTGCTTTCCAGAACCTGGGAGACTGCCTGAACGTGTGCTGCCTTCTCACATGCAGCAGTAAATGAATGAACCCAGAAGAGAAATGTTTATAATGCCCAGATTTCTCTTTTGCAGAATGTGTTTAACCTTTTCCATGCAAACAAAAAATCCAGCAAAATACTGTCCACATGGCTATTTTGCGCTTCTGCTTGTCTTTTCTTCTCTTTATAATTAGCCTAATGTGATATCTGATCCCTGCTCTTTCTAGTGTTTGTGTGCTGGTCTGACAGCACTAGTGCTGTTATTTCTTAGATAAGCTAATCACTTCTTAATGACTGGACAAGGTGTCTTTATTTAACTGCATAAAGAGATTTAACTTTTCCCGTTAAGATGTGACTGCTGGTTTATGTTTTGTTAATGACATGTAATGTTGGTGTAAGGCTCAGGTGGTGCACGTGTCAGAGCAGGCTTGGGCGCCTGTGAAAGGGGCAGGAGAGGAGGAACCTGTTCTCTATTAATCTGAGTTTATTTGGAAAGCCCTCCTGTGAGCCTGGCTAGCTGCTGCCTCTGCCTCATGGCCCAGTGTGTGGCCACGGGCTGGTGCTGCAAAATCGGTGTTGTGGTTAAGTCACATCACCTCCCTCGTGTTTGTACACATACAGAAGTGCTCGTTTGTAAGACTATTTTAAGTGCTTGCTGCAAGATTATTGTAAGATTATTATCTTCTTATGAAAAAGATAAACACATTCTTAAAATATGCCACACCAGGAGTGGTGCTCAGTTAGGCCCATGAGTGAGCAGTGCACAGAGAGGTCCACCTTTCTTGTTGATGTGCCATCCACGCTGGCACGGTGCTCACTGGAGCAGGGCTGTCTGTGCAGGGCTGCTGGAAGCTGGAGGATCACTGCTGGCAGCAGGGCTGGGCACATGGCAACTGAATTTAGAAGCTTGGTCTTTTCTGCCCTGAGAAAAGGGACCCAGACACAGAATGGCTGTTCACCCTGTCATGCAAAAATATTCTTTCTGGGTAAGGTTTGCTCTGACTAAAAATGTAAGAGGGTAATGAGGCCAGTGTGACCAAATCAGAGCATTTTTTCTGAGCTCTGATAAGTTACTGGAGACTTGGCCAGGAAGAAAACTCCCAGCACCTCTGAGCTCAGAGTTTGTGAATCCTCCTGCTCCAGCTCCACAAGCCTGCAGATGTCACGAGGAACTGGCATTTGAAATGGTTTTATCTATCAACTCCCCATGCACATGTGCTTTCAGTTATGGATGAAACTCCAAGCTCATTGGGATGCTCTGGCTTTCTCTAGCATCATTTACAGCAAAGCTTTTGGAAGGAAGCAGAAGTGTGGGATGCTCCAGCACTGAGTCCACAGGTGCCAGTGCCTTCCTGGGGGTGGGTCCTCTCCTGGGGCAGAAGGACAAGTGCTCAGATGGAACCCAGGACCTTTAAAGCTTCTGAAACTGTTCTGACGAAACTGAAGGCAGAACCCGTTTCCTTCTTTGTCTGAAAGTTTTGTCCCTAGCTTTTATGAGTATTTTGAAGTCTTTGACAGGGAATCTGTATTCCTGCCTGGCAAGAAAAAGGCCAGTCCAGTCCTTGGGGTTTTTTACTGGCTGATTCTAATGTCAGTCTTATCAATGATGTCTTTTCTTCCCCAGTAGCACATTCTAATAAGAAACTAAATCACAAAGACAAAAAGCTTCTGGCACCCCCATTTCGTTGGCTTCTACCTATATCTACGGCATGTTTACAAGAAAACATTCATCGCTAGAGCACTTGCCTGCAATAAGGAACGAGCTGAGAGCAACATCTTTGACAGTGGGGTTCTGCCAGCTGGGGTCTCCTCTGCTCTGCTCCACAGCCTGGTCCTCGAGATCAAATCCAGACCAGCACTCAAAACTATACCCCAGAGCCATGTGCCTCTACACCAAGCATTGGGCAAGAAGAAGCAGCCAGTGGGTCACTTTGGAGGAGTGAGGGAATCATCTGACCGTACGTTTACAAATGATTGTGTAAGTATGGAGCAGAAATGTTGTTTCTTGGTCGGATTCGTAAGGGTTTCACACCTAGTGCAGTGTGGCTGGTGGAGTGGTCTGAGCGTGAGCAATGGGAAATGCAGTGCATCTCAGAGACACAAAATTAGATGGTGGCTGATCCCTGCTGAGGGCACAGGAATGCAGAGGAAAAGGGGAAAAACATGTGATAGTGGTGTGTACTGTAAAGAGCTCTCCAAACACGACAAAATGGGGTATCTTCTGGTGTTTCTAGCTGCACTGTTGCAAAGCTGTGAGCAGGGCTAGGGCAGTCGTGCCAGCCCTTGTCAAACCCACCCCCATTCCCCTGCCTGCCTGGATGTCAGGAACATTAATTCCCTCTTTGGAGATGGGAGAATGGGGGTAGCAAGAGGTCAAGTGGCTTCATTAGGCCCCAGAGGGTTGGGCGGTGGGAGCAGAATGCCGGAGCGTGGCGGGCAGGGAGTGCTTTGTCTGGCTCAGGGCTGCAAAGGGCTGTCCCGTCAATCCTCACGCGCTTTCAACTCACGCTTGAACTCGCAGTTAACTCTGTCCCTCACAATTTTGGCTGCTGGTGTGGCCAGTGCTGAGGGTTTCTGACAGGGCTCCGCAGGCTCTCAGGGTGGCTCCAACACCTTTGCTTCTTCCCAGGGAGCTGCCACCGGTCACAGTGGGAATCAGTGTCCTCTCAAACCCCACAGGGATGCAAGCAGCAAGAGGCATCTCTGGGCAATTCTGGCATCAACTGCAATAGTAATAACAATTAGCAATTATGCAGAGTTATACGCCTTTGGTGCCTATTACAGGCATCAGGAGTTCTGTTTCTGTTTCCTACTTGTAGCTGGCCTGATCTTGCATTTTAATGGCAGATGCTCTGAGATAATTAGAGCCGCTGCAGATCATCCCAGGGGGGGTTTGCTGCAGCATGGCATGGCCACTCAACCTGCCCAGCCCCACAGTGTGTGCCAAGCCTTCAGTGGTTGAAAGCCACGTGCCATACAGTGTATTTTGGAGAAGGAGGGGAAAGAAAGGGAAAAGATTTCTGCTGCCCACAGCAGAGCTGATCCTGGATCCATCCCTCCCTGGGTGATGGGATGGAGTGGTGGGTAGCCCTCTGGAGCTGTGCAGCACAGAGAGATCAGCACTACTGTCTCCTTACCTGGTATGGTCTCTGGAGTTGGAGCTGCCAGAAACAAACTTGGAAACGATGGCTGGGAGGCTGTAAAGGCTCCCCCCAGGCTCCACCGGCCCACAGCACTCTCTCCTCGCCGGCGCCGGGGAGAAAATGTGCCTTTACTGAGGAGATGAAATGCAGATCTGTGCTTCAGCTTCTCTTCCCTTCCTCCAATTCCCCTAGAAAAAAACATGGTTAATGTAATATTGCATCAGATTGGACTCTGAGGAGCAGAAAGCCAATTTTGGGGGAATGTGAGCCAACCTACATTTAACTGGGATGCTGATATTTACTGTTGCAGTGATCCGGGCCTGTAGCATGGGTGAAGTCGCTGGCTGGGGATTCAAAGTCCAATTAGGCAGTGTTAATAGAGGAGGCAGCGATGCTTCATTGAGAGAAATTACTAAAATTGTACTTTCAGGACAGTCAATTAGCTCTCTTTTGACAAAGCAACAAAAAAATGAAACTGAAGCCCATGGAAAAAAGAATGAGAGAATTCAGAGGGAACATGTCTGTTTGGGGAATCCTAATATTTTTTGCTGAAATCATTAAGTGAAATTAAATACTATTTTAAACCAAAGGGATAGAATATCTAATTAAGATAGAAAAAAAGGTTTGGGGAAGAGTATTGTTGAGGGGATTAGAGAAATGGTTTACAATTCATGTTGACTGAGGCAGGGCCCCCTGAATGTATTAGGTATATTAGTAACGAGGATGGGAAAAATCTCTTGACAAGTGGATCTGAAGTTTAGGAAGGATTTCTTTAGAGTGACTCCAAGGCTCCCAGACTCCAGAGTGAACTGTGGGAATGAAGCCAGGGAAATAAATCAAGGAGAACGAGGACGAGGTGTGTTTCTGGAGCTGTCCTGGGGCTCCCATGCTGCAGCGTGCTCCGGGTGCTGCTGTGGGAGCTGCTCCAGCAGCACGGGGATTGTAGGGCCTGCACAGCCCTGGGACGGCAAAGCAGCAAGAGGAAGGAGAAGCTGGGGAGTCCAGGGCAGCCTGGATGGTGGGAGCAGGGAAGTCGTGCCATGAGGCAGTGCAGACAGTGAGCCCATGAGTATACCCTGGGCCTCAGGTCACTGTGGGATGCTGCAGAAGCCCATCCTTGAGCCCTTGGCTGAGCTGCTGGCCCCCCTGGACAGCACGTGGCAGGAGCTTGGATGCCTTCATGTGCTCATTCTTGTTCTGGTTGTGTTTCTTCTAAGACCTACATCTCCACTTTACCATTTTGTTTCCAGAAGCTGGTTTTAGACCAGTGTGTTCCTCCAGAGCAGAGGACAGGGTGATGGGCTGAGGGTCCCTCCCAGCCATTTCTGCAATGGTCTGTGAGACCATTGCCACCATCAATCCCTTGAGCAAAGCCCCAGTGCACGGAGAGGGCTGGCCATGCCCTCAGGCAGGCACAAGCTGGCCTGGAAGGGCAGGAGTTTTCTCTGGTGGTGTCTCTGTAACCTGGGATGATTTTGCAGCCAGTGCTTGGGAGGCTCCCATGGAGCTCCAGTAAAATTCTTTCGCCTAAAGGCCTCTCCTAAAGAACTCCATTTTTGACCAATATCATCATATTGCTTAATTCATTTGCTATACAGAGACAGTTAGTGAAAAATGCATGCTATATTATATTAAAGAGAAATGTAACCTTCAATTGGTATCTGATGTGCACTTTGCAATAACTGCTATTAGTTGTCTATAAAACTCCTAGACATCATTTGATTTTATTACCATTGTATTATTTTACTTGGGAACGTATAGAAGGAGTGGTGATTGCAGGTCTGCAAGTGCTTACTGGGAAATATTTAACACAGAATGTTTTATTTATTAGCATAAAGAGACACAATGGATTGTTGGTGATTAAAGTGATGATACTGCTGCCATACTTGTCAAAAATATAGACCTAATTCAATAGAAAGGCGACAGTCAGTCTCCATGTTGATCTATGCTGCAGCAAACTGCCTCTGAAAGCAGTACAAAGCCTGAATTGGTCTCTTAATTTTATGCTCTAGGGCATAGTATAAAAAAAGGGAATTCTTTCTAAGTGCCTGTAATTGCATGTTACCAGAACCTAAAATAAAAGCCAAATTTTTGACATTATAAGTGTTAAGTTTTCCATTTCAATTCCTTCCCCTCCTCCCCCCAAAAAATATCATCAAAACAAAAGAGCTTTAAAATGCCTCCCTGTCCCACATCATTAATAAAATATACAGCACACTCAGCCTTTAATTGCAAATGTACATTTTGAAAGAAAATACTTTAAAAAAAAGAACTTATTTTCCTTCTCTCCTGGGCATTCAGCACCACAGCAGGGACCTCTCACCCCGCCAGACATGCCACCCCCTGTTTTGCAGTGGTGTGCTTCAAACAACAGCAACCTCCTGCCTGGCTTAGGTCTGCTTGGATGGGCTGTTTCCCTCCCTTAGCCAGGGAAGGCTGTGAATCAGGTAAGATGTGCAGGTCAGCAGGGCCTTGCTAAGCCTTGCAGGTCCCTGGATGGGCCTGGGGT
The DNA here is from genome assembly GCF_000695815.1 of Acanthisitta chloris. Lineage (NCBI taxonomy): Eukaryota > Metazoa > Chordata > Aves > Passeriformes > Acanthisittidae > Acanthisitta > Acanthisitta chloris. The sequence continues at coordinate 11,719 of NW_008690061.1, read as the reverse complement.
CACTCTATCCAGGCTGGTGATGATGGGGCTCCTGCCACCTCCCAGACTTTGAGCCAGGGAGGTGGCTCAGCAACTCCAAACAGCTCAGGTAGAGCAGCTTTCCAGTGGCAGTCTGGAGTGGGAAGGGTTTGTGTTCTTCCTCTGCCCTGTGCTAAAATGGGATTCGCTTAGCACAGACACAAGGCAGCATTTGCCTTGAAAAAAGTCCAATGTAACCCCCCCCGGCACCCTCCTTGCATAGATCTGTGTTTACAACTTCACTCCTCCGAACAGACAGCAGGAAAAAAATATAAGATTAACCATTTTGTACACTTGATGGCTTCATTGGACAGGCAATAAGTCAATACAATTGAATTGGAGCAGATAGTGTTCAAATGCTATTATCTGTCTCTCTGTTATTGAGCTGGGATCCTCGAACTGACTCACAGAGATCCCTGCAGCTCCAGGATTCCCTTCCTTAGGAAACCTGCAGGATTTCACCTGCTCCAGGGCTCACCCAAGCCCACTGGGCAGTCCTGCACTTTGCTGCAGATTTTATTCTTTTTGGGGTTGTTACCCAAACCCATCCTTTCTGAGTGTTTTACCCCAAACCCATCCTTTCTGGGTTTGTTACCCAAACTCATCCTTTTTTTGGGTTGTTACCCAAACCCATCCTTTCTGGGTTTGTTACCCAAACTCATCCTTTTTTTGGGTTGTTACCCAAACCCATCCTTTCTGGGTTTGTTACCCAAACTCATCCTTTTTTTGGGTTGTTACCCAAACCCATCCTTTCTGGGTTTGTTACCCAAACTCATCCTTTTTTTGGGTTGTTACCCAAACCCATCCTTTCTGGGTTTGTTACCCAAACTCATCCTTTTTTTGGGTTGTTACCCAAACCCATCCTTTCTGGGTTTGTTACCCAAACTCATCCTTTTTTTGGGTTGTTACCCAAACCCATCCTTTCTGGGTTTGTTACCCAAACTCATCCTTTTTTTGGGTTGTTACCCAAACCCATCCTTTCTGGGTTTGTTACCCAAACTCATCCTTTTTTTGGGTTGTTACCCAAACCCATCCTTTCTGGGTTTGTTACCCAAACTCATCCTTTTTTTGGGTTGTTAACCCATCCCATCCTTTCTGGGTTTGTTACCCAAACTCATCCTTTTTAGGGGTTGTTACCCAAACCCATCCTTTCTGGGTTTGTTACCTCATCCTTTCATCCTTTCTGGGTTTGTTACCCAAACCCATCCTTTCTGTTGTTTTGGGTTTTTTACCCCGAACCCATCCTTTGTAGGTTTGCTGTTACATGGTTAGGTTGTTGGAGTGCAAGCAGAAAATCACCTTGAATGCTAAAGCTGGTGAAAGACACTGTGCTTATAATGATAGAGGAGAAATCTTCTGGCAGAGCCAAGGGTTGCAATGCTGTGTGCCCCAGGAAGTGTTTCCAGGGCTGGAAGCAGAGGCTTTGGAGAGCCAATGTCCTGCATGCATTTTTTGCTTTCTTGCAGTGAAATCACCAGTACAGGTCTGGCTGCTGCACTCCCAGCAATTGTGGCCGTTTATTTATTCAGGGCTGCTTGGAGAGCACAGGGATTTTACCCAAAGGAATTTCCTGGTGCTCCCTGCCTCATTCAGGTGTCTGTATTTCCATAGCTTTCCAGGATAGATGATGGCACTGTGAAGTTTGTTTTTTCGCAGAAAAGAAGAGTCGTCTGTAACAGCTTAAGATACTCAAAGGGCCAGATATAATGTTGATGAAATGGGCCTGACTCCAGCACAGTCCCTACTAAGGTAAACCTTCATAAAAACAAGGTAAATCAAACCAAAACCCCAAATACTGCAAGGACTGAGGCTGAGTTCAAGACTTCAGCAATGTTTTGTTAGCAAAACACACTGTTTCTCTAATACAGGGTTCGATTTTGAAGTCAGCCTTACGTGGGGGCACAGAGGTTAGGAGTTGTGTGCTGACAGGTGCAGTCCCACTGCTGCCAGCCTGCAGCTCTTCCCAGCCCCATTTCTGGAGGATTTTCCGGGCACATCTGTAATTCCAGAGCTCCCTCTGGTGCCCAGACCTCTCCCACGCACCGCGCGCCCCTTCCCGACTCTCGGCATTTCTTTCTCTCTGCTCCTCCTCGTTCCCCACCAGGGACCACCTCACCCCAGCGCAGCTCCACAGACGCACAGACATGGACTTGGCTTGAGCCCACGGGAGCTTTGCATTAATTAATGAAGGGTTCTGCCGATCTGATGGTGTATTTTCCCCAGAATATTTCCCCAAAATGTTCAAGGATTTATTGAGCCACAGAGAGGTGTCTTTACTCTCCATTGACTGCCTTTTCTATTCCCATGAGCATGTCCAATGCACATAAAGTTCTGGTGTCCCCAGCATCCTGTGGCAGTGACTTCCACAGCTCTGCTATGTGTTGGGTGAAGATCTGTCTCTTTTTCTTTTTTTTTCCTTTTTTTTTCTTTTTTTTTTTTTTTTTTAATATTTAATCTGCCACCTACAAGTTTCATTTTATGTCCCCTATTTCTTGTATTAGGAGAGACAGCTGGCAGTTGTTTCTCATTCTCCATGCTTCTTGTTATTGAATAGCCCTTTATTTTGTCTGGGTTTTTTTTTCACAACATGACTATTGCTACCTGTAGTAGTCAAGATGTGGTTGTACCCTGCACTCACACACTGACCTAATGATATTTTCTGTTTCTCTCCCAGTGAGTCCTAACATTCAATTTGATTGTTGACCTTTGCAGTGCTTCGCACAGATCCTAGAGCTGTGTATTACATCTCTAAACTCACACTTGTGATCAAAGATCCAACCAGAGCCCATTGTTTCTTCTGTAAACTTTTACAACTGTAGTAAGAAAATGTGACAAATGTTCATTTGTAAATATCTTTGTCCAAAAGCCTTTTCCTGTGCAGGAGCCACTACCCCAAGCTGGAAGGCTGCTGTGATGATAGACCCCCATCCTGCTGCCCCAACTGGACACATACAGTCCAGCCTGCAGAATGCTTGAATACTGTTGCTTACATTAGATAAGCTCAGGAAAGTCCAGGAAATAAATTGACTTATGAGTATGGCTTTAAACATGCATCATGTTCTTCTTCATGAGTTTGAAGTGGTTTCTTTTGAAGGACCTTTCCCAGGTGATCCACATCTGTGTGTATAAACACATGACTACAGATTCCTGGTTTCCAAGAGTGCCCTCTAGCACAAGCTGGGAACAGGAAACGGTCTTAGCCTAATGAGCAAATAGAAATAGAAGAGCCCAACACGGGGTATCCCACACAGTATGGTTTTCCTGGCCATGACCTGAGTGATGCTTGATGCATATAAATTCCTTACCATGAGCAGTCAAAAACTTGGGACCCTTCTATTTCGTTCCCTGCAGCATCCTCAGCCTGCAAGGTGCCCTGATGAAGAGTCAAGGAACTGAGAGAAGACAGTAGTGAAATTTGCACATTGTCCTGGCTGGGAAAAGAGGCACAAAATGTTACTGCTATCAACATGTTGTCCTTCTGTCTTTATATGTGGCACAGGGGCCCTGGGGATCGTTGTGCAGAGGGTGAAATGCAGCAGTGCAGGAGCTGGGACGATAATGTTACATTTGCCTCTCCAGATTTGTATACATATCCTGCAGATTTTTATTTTTGTGGTTTGTTGTTTTGGTTTTTTAGGGGGTGTTGGGGAGAAGAAGAAAAGGGCTCATTGCACATTGGAGAGGTGGAGTTGCCTGTCTGGCTTGTGCTATAAGTCAGAAGTAAGAGCAGAAATACTGCTGGCGATGCTTTTGACTCTCCTGAGATCTGTATTATCAGCTCTGCATGCCAGTGGGATCCTGGAGACAAAACATGACCTTGGACTGTGTGTTTGAGGTCCTTACACAACACATGAGCAAGGTCAAACACAGCAGAGAACCAAGGGAATGATGACGAGGATTATTTTCTTCCTCTAAGCAGGTTTCTTTTTGAATGTGGAAGCTGTGAGAGGTGCCCAGGAGGACAGACAAGATTCCCACTGAGCCAAATTTGGTCTGGCACACAGCTCAGCCACATGTCCGGGCCTGTGAGTAAATTCGGATCTTCCACCCCAGCTCTGACGACTGTGACTGTGGCAGAATGCGCTTAGACTCCACCACGCCAGACCTCCTAGCAGGAAAGGCGTAGTGGATAGGCACAGACAGAGAGCTCACCGGGGAGACCTGGGGCTGGATGACACGTTGGGCAGGGCAGACAGGTCCTTAGGAAGCTGATTGGGATCACTAGATGGTGCTGTTGGTCTGGAAATGAGAGCCGAGCGCTGAGAAGAGGGAACCTCCTCCTCAACGTGTACCCACAGCTACCGCCCCAAATAAGGTTGACTGACAGCATCTTACACGTTACCCAGACATCAAAGGGACCTGATCCTCAGACTCTAACAGGGGAGCTGCGCAGATGGAGTATAACAAAGACAGGAATATCAGGAACTGGACACGATTGTGTTGTGCCTCTTCCCGTGGCCTTAGGTCTGTCCTTCCAGAGCTTGTATGGGGCACAGGCAGAATATTTCAAAGCCTGTGCTGCAGAAGGAGTAGCTGTGAAAAGTAACCACCAGAACAGGCTGCTTTGATGTGGAGTACCAGGTGTTCTCTCCCATCTCCATGGCCTTGGCCACCTGTAGGTGGTCAGCAGAGCTCATGCACCTTTAGCAGCAATGCAGAGCATCATTTTGGGATTGAGTTCATGGGGTTTAACAAGCAGGGAAGTGCTGTAGGCTAGCAGCAGGTATAGTAGCAGTACACAGCAGCAAATTATATTCCAGGGGGGAGGCACTGTAGCTCATGGGACAGGGGCATCACTGGAACAGAGCATGTTAGGTGTAGACTGCCTCGCCAGCACTACAGACACAGGGCTTATGGAGCTTATGGACCCCCCTTCCTGATTCATCTCAGCCCCACCAACTCCAAACTTTTACTGCTCCTTCTACTGGGAGGTGGCCTTGCCATTGGGACCAGCAGGGCACAGAAAGTTTTGAAGTATCTTGGCTTTTAGATACTTCTAGATACAAGCAATTGCCCAACTGTTTGTATCTATTAACTTCCTGTTTCCAGGAAAAAAACATCCAGAAAACAGTGCAGGTGAAGAAGCAATCTTACATCTGTGTGTAAGACATGCCCTAGAGTGATGGATCCTGGGGAGAAACTGGCACATGGAAGTGCAGAAGGTTTGCAAGGTCTTGGCTGGGGGTGCTACAGGGGTAGCTTCTGTGAGAAGCTGCTGGAAGCTTCCCCCATATCTGACAGAGCCAATGCCATCAGCTCTAGGACAGACCTGCCCCTGGCCAAGGCCAAGCCCATCAGTGACAGTGACAGCATCTTTGGGAAAACGTATTTAAGAAGGGGAAATGCCAACCTGGGCAACAGCAATTGCAGAGGAGTGAGAATATGTGAGAGCAACAGCTCTGCAGACACCAAGGTCAGTTCAGGAGGAGGGGGGAGGAGGTGCTCCAGGTGCTGGAGCTGAGGATCTCCTGCAGCCTCTGGTGCAGCCCATGGTGAAGCAGCTGTGGCCCTGCAGCCCAGGGAGGTCCACAGGGGAGTAGAGATCCACCTTCAGCCCATGGAGGAGGCCCACACTGGAGCACAGGGATGCCTGAAGGAGGATGTGACCCCATAGGAAGACCAAGGTGGAACAGAACCTGTAGCCCTGTGGAGAGATAAGTCCACACTGGAGCAGGTTTTGCTGGCAGGAATTGTGACCCCATGGGGGGGACCCACATTGGAGCAGGCTCTTCCTAAAGCACTGACCCACATGGAAGGACCCACACAGTTTGTGAAGAACTGCAACCTGTGGGAAGGACTCCCATTGGAGAAGTTCCTGGAGAACTGTCTCCCATGGGAGGGACCCACACTGGAGCAGGGAAGAGTGTGTGGAGCTCTCTCCCTGAGGAGGAAAGACAACGTGTGACGAACTAACACAGCCCCCATTCCCTGTCCCTCTGCACCACTGGGGCTGAGGGAGAGAAATCATGAGTAAACTTAAGCCCAGAAAGAATGGAGGGGTGGGGGAAGGTGTTTAAGAGTTGGGTGTCTTTCTCATTCCCCTATCCCGATTTGATTGGTAATATATTAAATAAATTTTCCCAAGTCAGTTCCATTTTACCGGTGACAGTAACTGGTGAGTGATCTCTCCCTGCCCTTATCTCCCCACAAGCCTTTAGGTGTATTTTCTGTCCCCTGTGCAGCTGAGGGGGGCAGTGACAGAGCAGCTTTGGTGGGCACTTGGTGCACAGCCAGAGACAACCCACCACACTGATATAAAATGTTGCTGCCAAGTAGTGTATGAGCACAACATACAGAAGCTGGTAGAGTTCAGTCTATCTGCTGGTTATATCCTGTTCAAGGACCAGAGACGCTCATTTGGTAAGGACTTTACTGAATATTGGCATGAGCTGGTGAAAATGTTCGGGACATGGTTTTCCCTTGACGTGTATCTGGTACAAGTTTCCCCCCCTCTTTTCTTTAAAGGTATGGCTTGAGCATCTCCAGCATTAAGGCAAGCAAGTAGAGTCAGCTCATCCCTGCATCATGGAACTCCAAGCATCCTTCTTACATCCTGTCATTTTTCCTCCTTCCCTCCTCAAAGGGTGGCCATGCTAACTAACCCAGGTACTTGAACATCTAGCTCACGTGGCACTCAGAGCCCTCACACTGGTATGGATCCTGGTCCCCATGACTCGTTGATATGGTCCAGGTCATAACAAAAATCCAACTTTTACTGTTTACTGTCACAAACACTTGGCTGAGATTCAGGCTAGTACCATACATCTGGGCACGAGCCTCAGCTCCATCTGGACTCAGTTGCATGCAAAAACACCCCATGTGTACAATTCTGATGTCTTTTTGTTAAGGGACCTATATTAATGTGCCTGTTGTATTAATTCTACATTAGAACTAGTTATGCCATACTCAAAGCTTGCTCATTCATACCAAATGTTTAGATCCCGTGTCTGTTGGCATGCCTTTAAGGGTATTTAAGGAAAAAAAAAAGAAGGAAAAAAAAGAGAAGTTTCAGGCTATCTCAAGTTTTCCTGCTGTGACTCTGATGCCTGGTGTAATCTATCTGAGTAACTTTGCTTCTTATCATCCCTGTGATACCTGAGTGCCTTCTCTGTGTGCATTCTGGCTCATCTCTCATTCCTCCCTTTCTGGGACAGATGTCTGAAGTTGGGCCCTAACAGGAGGATTCCTTGAAAGCTATATGCAAGACTACAGGAGATGGAGCAGCACCACACACGCTTCCATAAGCATGGAGGCTGTGCGTGGGTCACCAGTCTCCCTTGGCTCCCCTTCAGCACAGCTTTCTCTGGTGCTGAAGGATCTTCTGCTGCAGCACTTCATGCTGCTCTGCATAAATAATGTGCTACAAGCAAAGCTGGGGATGGAACAGACAGTACATTAAAGAGGGATGATGGATCAGCAGTAAAAAGCAGACTGCAGGTAAGAAAGAAGACAACTGGTTAAGGATGGTCCCTCCATCACAGCTCCCTGTCCTGAGCGGGCTGCGACCCACCTGGAAGTGGAGGGAAATTATAAACCCAAGGACAAATCTTCTCAAAGCAGCCCCCAGGCACTATAGTGCTGGGACAGCTCCTGCTGGTAATCCTCATAGCACTTGAATCATAGAATAGAATCATAAAATCATCAAGGTTGGAGGAGACCTCTAAGATCTTCAAGTCCAACCATTAACCTGTCACTGAACCCTAAACCATGTCCTCCAGTGCCAGATCCAGACAGCTCTTAAACACATCTAGGGATGGTGACTCCACCACCTCCCTGGGCAACCTATTCCAATGAATGAGAATAGCTAATACCTGCCTTGTGCTGCCCCTTCTGATGATGGCAACACACAGTTATTTCAGGTTATATTGAATACTCGGATTTTCCCGTGTGCAAGTTTTCATTTTGAGATCGAGCGTGTTTTGATGCCATTTAAGATTTTGGCTCTGAGTACGCTGGTACAGAAACTATTGACTGGTGAACTGAGGAGGAGCCCAGTGAAGAGGTTAGGTGACAGCCACAGGGCAGGGCAGCTGCAGATTATTTCATTATGTCAGCCTGTAAATTAAGATTGCATAGGAAATCTTTATTTTGTCTGGTGCTTCTGATTGCTTGACTGCAACTGGCTTTAACCATGTTTAAAATGCAATTTCCTAAGTTTTGTAAAAGCTTACTAAAATGAGAATTCCATTAAGGAAAACCATGTTGACTCTGATTTCCCCCTCACTTCTCCCTGTGCAGCTGTTTCTAAATCACTTGTAAGCCTTTTCTGCTATGGTGAGTATTACCCCGTGCAGAGTTGAGCAGAGTAAAATGATCGATATTGTAATGGACTTCTCATCCTAGTGCATGGCAGAAATAATAAATGTCATGATATATGACAGCCCTTGTAAAGCCCCATGGAGCCAAATGAGACGCAGTAAGCATATATCTCCTACTTCCTACCCCTGTTTTGCTTCTCTGTGTCTGTCCTTTGTTTCCTCCCACATTTATTTCCTCAGTAATGGAAGGCTGTAATTGAATTAAAGGTGACTCTGAACACAGGAGGACAAGCTGTGGCTGCGCTGCTCCTCTTCCACAGGCCTGGATGGACATCTGGAGCCACAGTCTGCTTTGTGAGCTGCTCTGTGCCCCATGGGGTGGGTTTGGGGTAGGTATGACCAGTAGCCATGTACTCCTCTTGGCACCAGACCAGATAAATGTACATACAAACAGCTGCAGCCCCTGTCACTATTGCCAGGTAGTGTTCACCTTCCAGCTCTAGCCTGCTATAACTTCACTTGAAATTTTGATGCTAGTTCCCATTTTCAAGCCAGATCAAACAAATGCCTCATCTGCATCTGCACAGCTCTTCAAGATGAGATGTCTCATCAGTTGTTGATGCCTCTCTTCTGCCAGGGACACCAGCCACCACACTTGGTGGGTTTTCTGCCTCTGCTGCTTCACAAATCCTTGTGTGTATCTTCTCTGTAGCTGCCAAACTACCACTCCTCCAGCAATAAGGGTCACCTTTAGAAATAATTGCTTTGTAAAGACAATAAGAAATGAACCAAACCAAAGGTCAGAGAATGAAATAACACTTACTTCTCAGGTTTCCCAGCAAGATTTTAAGGGCAGTACATTGCAGAATCACATAGAATGTCCTGAGTTGGAAGGGACCCGCAAAGATCATTGAGTCCGACTCCTGTCCCTGCACAGGACACCCCAACAATCCACCCTGTGCCTGAGAGCATTGGCCAAACACTCCTGGAGCTCTGTCAGGCTTGGGGCTGTGACACTGCCCTGGGGAGCTGTTCAGTGCCCAAACACCCTCTGGGGGAAGAACCTTTCCCTAATATCCAACATAAACCTCCCCTGACACAGCTCCAGCTGTTCCCTTGGGTCCTGTCACTGGTCACAGTGAGCAGAGATTGGTGCTGCCCCTGTGAGGAAGATCTACATGGAAAAAGAAACTGGCAAGGGTGGCCCAGGATGCTTAAGTGATTACCCTGCTCTCCTCTTTTGTGACTTTGACATCCATCAGGGTGTTATTTCTATACATACAAATGATGCACAGGCTGCAATTTAACAATGCCTCTGCTACAGGATGCAAAGGAAGGGGAGAAAAAAGATTGTTACTTTTTCTGGTTTTGCATAAATACTCTTGTCACATGCTACAAGTGTGTCACCTTCTAGTCAAGTGAAAAGAAGAGCTGGTAGGAAGATGATAAGACAGATAGAATCATATAATGTTAAGGGAATAGAGCTTAGAGATCATTTCATCCTAACCCCCTGCCCTGGGCAGGGACACCTCCCACCAGAGCAGGTTGCTCAAGGCTTTAGCCAACCTGGCTGTGAACACTGCCAGGGTTGGGGCAGCCACAGCCTCCCTGGGCAACCTGGGACAGTGTCTCACCACCCTCACAGGGAAAACTTCTGCCTAAGATCTCATCTAAATTTCCCTCTTTCAATTTCTCCCCATTGCTCCTTGTCCTGTCCCTGCAGCTCCTAACCAAGAGTCCCTCTGCAGCTTCCCTGGAGCCCCTTCAGCTCCTGGCAGGTTGCTCTGAGGTCTCCACACAACCTTCTCTTCTCCAGGCTGAACAGCCCCAACTCTCTCAGCCTGTGCTCGTAGGGAAGGAATTCGAGTCCTCTGATCAGCTTTGTGACCTCTGTACTTGCTCCAACAATCAGTAAAAAACCCACAAATTTTAAACCCTATCAGTATTTCCAAGCCAGCTGCAATCAGTGCTGGGTACTTATTGCACTGGTGTAGCAAACTGGCCTAGACAAGCTGCAGAGATGGTGCCCTTGCAGCATGACCCATGTTGGTGCTAGACCAGGTGGCCTCCAGAGGTGCCTTCCAGCCCAAATTACCCAGTGACTCTAGGAGAGCTCCCACAGCAGCCCCAGCCGCCCATCCTCGCTCACAGGCTGAGCTGCACTCTGAGCTATTCCTGTACCTTGATTTCACACACAATTTAGTAATGATTGTATTTTAGCAGCCTAACAACACCTCAGTGCATGACCTTGTAGTAGGATTGTATCCTGGGGAAAACGTGGCTCAGGTAGCCTCCCATTTGGAAAGTGATTGTATTTTGCCTATAGGAGACTTTACACCCAAAACTAAGGTGAATGTGTACGTTCAAGTGGTTTGCAAAGGGATCAGCTTCGTGGGAGGGTGAGGAAGGGGAATCTCTGATAGGTAAGACCCATTTTACCACTGTATGGGGTATTTTTCCTTTCAGTTTCTCTCAATTTCAGCAACGACACTTGAAGTTCTTCTAGTATACACACTATTACAGGTACCACGAACACAAGTTATACAGTTTAAGTCAGTGGAGATACAAGAGCACCAAGAGCCTATAGATTTGATTTTTGAAGAGTAAATGTTCAGTTGAAAGCAATTCTGTGATTAGCTAACTTACAGACCTGAGTTGTGCTGCTCAGCACCTGGACATTGCAGCTGGATGCTGTGTCCAGCACAGAGCAGTGAGGAATTCGCAGTGCTAAGACACACACAAGCCACTCCAGGGCTTGTTGCTCCAAGTGGCTTTGAATACTGTCGTGACAGATCTCCCCCGTACCAATTCACCTGTGCCCTGTGCCTCTCGCCCCGTGCCCAGAGTGCTCTGTACCTCTCACCCCGTGCCCAGAGTGCTCTGTGCCTTTCCCCCTGTGCCCAGTGTGCTCTGTGCCTCTCGCCCTGTGCCCAGTGTGCTCTGTGCCTTTCCCCGTGCCCAGTGTTCTGTACCTCTCACCCCGTGCCCAGAGTGCTCTGTGCCTTTCCCCCTGTGCCCAGTGTGCTCTGTGCCTCTCGCCCTGTGCCCAGTGTGCTCTGTGCCTTTCCCCGTGCCCAGTGTTCTGTACCTCTCACCCCGTGCCCAGAGTGCTCTGTGCCTTTCCCCCTGTGCCCAGTGTGCTCTGTGCCTCTCGCCCTGTCTCGATCCTGTCGTAGTGGTCTGCCCCCTGCCCCGTGCCCAGTGTGCTCTGTGCCTCTCGCCCTGTGCCCAGGGTGCTCCGTACCGCTCGCCCCGTGCCCAGAGTGCTCTGTGCCTTTCCCCGTGCCCAGTGTGCTCTATGCCTCTCGCCCCGTGCCCAGGGTGTTCCTTTCGCCCTGTGCTCAGTGCTCAGTGCCTCTCGCCCTGTGCCCAGTGTGCTCAGTGCCTCTCGCCGCCCCTCAGCGCTCCCCCTGTCCCGCCCCTCGTCCCCGCGCTCCCTCTCC
>NW_008690060.1:563-763 GCF_000695815.1 Acanthisitta chloris | reverse complement strand
CTTACTCTGATTCTCCTTGATGCAAATGTACAGAAAATTAAAATGATAATTTGGCAATACATTCCCAATCATTACCAAAATGTTGTTAAAAGTACTGTAATAATTGGAAACTGAACATTATTCAAGGGGTACTAAAATAAGGCTTTGTTAGAATTCCAATAGTAAAAATAAAGCTGTTTACATCAAAGTATTTCAATGCT
>NW_008690060.1:0-289 GCF_000695815.1 Acanthisitta chloris | reverse complement strand
ATTACTTAAAGCATAAAGCACATAATGCATTTAAAGGATAAGGATGTAATGCTTACCAACATCTACATCTGTAAGAATTCTGTCAATGAACTGGCAGAGAATTTGTCTCGGTTTCTGCACAACTGCATTGTATTCTTCTGGACTAGCACTAAAATTAAAAGCACATTACTTGATGCTATTGATTTCAATATACAAAATAATTAATTTTTTTTAGGTAAGTCCATCTCAGCAACATAAACACTGATGTTTTTTTCTTCTAGAAGTCTTCAAAAAAGAAATACAAATTGAT
>NW_008690059.1:0-213 GCF_000695815.1 Acanthisitta chloris | reverse complement strand
CATGGGGGTGGTCCTCAAGTTCAGGGGTCCCCACACTGCCCTGTCCCGTGCCCTGGGGCCGTTACCTGCCCGGAGGGGCCACGTCCACACCTGGATCTATGCCGGATCCCCACGGTGGGCACTGCCCTGCACAGAGTACCTGAACTACGAGGACGGGAAGTTCTCCAAGAGCCGCGGCGTGGGCGTGTTCGGGGACATGGCACAGGACACCGG
>NW_008690058.1:0-293 GCF_000695815.1 Acanthisitta chloris | reverse complement strand
CCGCGACGAGTCGCCCATGGACGTGGACCAGCCCTCGCCTGCCCCGCAGGACACCCCCTCCATGGGTGAGAACCCCCAGACCAAACCAAACCAGTCAGCCCTCCCCAGCCCAGTGACCCACCAGTGAGGCCCCTGGGTCTGTCCCCGTGGGGGTGGGGAGTGACCTTGCTCCCTCCTGAGCTCACGCAGGTGTGGGGCGATCCTGGTGCCACCCAAACTGGGGCTGTTCTGGGTCTGTACTGGGATGGGGGTACGTAGGTGGGCACTGGTGGGTCCTGACTGTGTCTCCCCCA
>NW_008690057.1:3618-7126 GCF_000695815.1 Acanthisitta chloris | reverse complement strand
TGATGCGTCTGAGGGGGGTAAAAGGGAGATCGGAGAGGTTTAGGGGGGTTGGAGGGGAAGGAGAGGGAGGTGTGAGGCTGTGCGGGGAAGGCCCCGGGCGGGGATTAACGGGGGGCGGAGGGTGAAGGCCTTGGGGACACAGCTGTGGTTGGGGGCAAAGGTTTGCAGTGGTGAGGTGACAGTGAGGGCAAAGATATGGGGGCAACAAGGGGATACAGAGCTGTGGTGGCAGCAAAGGTTTGGGGCAGTGAGGTGACAGTGAGGGGATACAGAGCTGTGGTTGGGGCAAAGGTTTGGGGCAGTGAGATGACAGTGAGGGGATACAGAGCTGCTGTGGTTGGGGGCAAAGGTTTGCAGCAGTGAGGTGAGAGTGAGGGCAAAGACATGGGGACAACGAGGGGATACAGAGCTGTGGTGGCAGCAAAGTGTTGGGGACAGTGAGGTGACAGTGAGGGCAAAGACATGGGGACAACGAGGGGATACAGAGCTGTGGTTGGGGGCAAAGGTTTGGAGCAATGAGATGACAGTGAGGGCAAAGACATGGGGACAACGAGGGGATACAGAGCTGTGGTTGGGGGCAAAGGTTTGGAGCAGTGAGATGACAGTGAGGGCAAAGACATGGGGACAATGAGGGGATACAGAGCTGTGGTTGGGGGCAAAGCGTTGGGGACAGTGAAGGGACTCAGTGGGGGTAAATCCTCAGGGACAGAGTCACGGTGGGGATAGAACTTTGAGGACAGTGAAGGGACACAGAGCCATGGTAGGCGCAAAGCCTGAGGGATCAGATGGAGCTGTGAGGTCAGATGGTGTCTGACCCCAGAGAGGGTTTGGCTGGTGCCAATAACACTCTAAAGTCCCAATTCCTTGTGTTTTCCCCTTTCTGTGTCTCAGATTAAGCACAATGCAGGCTCCTGTGGCTCTCCTCAGCTCCCCAGCGCTGGTAAGTGCCTTTCCTCAGAGGGAATTCCCAGGGGGGATATAGGATGGGGAGGGATTTCTCTGTGGTGCTGGTTCAGAACACTGCCCTCGGCTGAGGTGGGATCAGGTGGGTTTGTTTTCCATGGATTTAAGGAGAAAGGGAAACAAGGTGACCTCTGGTGACACCGTGTGAATAGATGTGCAGTCAGCTGCAGGCCCAAGGCCTTTTCCAAAGAGAAACTGATTTCCACAGAGGTTTTTAGTCATCCCTTTCCTTCAGGGCATGACTCAAGAAGAAAATGTATGGAAATGTGGTAGTAATGAAATTGCTGTGGCAGACAGGACACTGCTGCAGCCTGTGGGTGTAGAATTACTCATGGACTTAATCCACCTGGTGGGAATAGAAATATCTACATTAATATGCCTTTATTTTTCAGTCTTGTGTCACACTTGAGATGTTTTCAGAAAATAATAACACTCTTCTTAAAATAACTGTGTTTATTTAAGGGTTAGTCTAGATACATCCAATTATAGGAGTACCAATTTCTACTCTGTGTGACCAGTGACAGGACCCAAGGAATGCCTGGAGCTGCGTCAGGGGAGAGTTAGGTTGGATATCAGGACAAGGTTCTTCCCCCAGAGGTGTTTGGGCACTGAGCAGCTCCCCAGGGCAGTGGGCACAGCCCCAAGGCTGACAGAGCTCCAGGAGTGTTTGGTCAATGCTCTCAGGCACAGGGTGGGATTTTGGGGTGTCCTGTGCAGGGACAGGAGTTGGGCTGAATGATCCTTGTGTATCCCTTCCAGCTCAGGATATTCCATGATTCTATTCCTCATGTTTCCCTCCAGCTCCGTTGCTGCTCCAGGGCTTTGGCCAGACCTGTGTCAGTGTCTGTTTTCAACAGACCTGAGGCCCAGATTGTACAGGTGAGACTCAAGTGGGAATTGGGTCTTGACTTCTTTTCTCTCCCTTTGCTCCTTGATGTTTTCTCCTGATTTGATCACAAGGTTGACAAACACAGACCTGTACCTTCTATCCCATCTCTCCCTCCCCTCTGCATCCTTCCTTACTACCCTCGGTGTTTATAATTCCAAGTCCCTGAGTCTGTCCCTCACCCTGTCCCCAGGCAGGTGCTGTGTACCCCCCTCAGCTGTCCCGCCGTGACTTCCAGACCAGCTCTGTGTCCCAGGACATCGACACTGCTGCCAAGTTCATCGGGGCTGGAGCTGCCACGGTGGGAGTGGCAGGATCCGGCGCAGGGATCGGCACCGTCTTCGGCAGCTTGATCATCGGCTATGCCAGGTGGGACAGCTCCCAGCCTGGCCTGGGCTCCTTCCCTGCTTCCAGCTCTGCCTTTGGGTGCATTTGGGGACTTTTCTTTGGGGTCTGTGCTGCATGTGGAGTTTTTGTTTGAGATCTGTATCCAGTTCTGCATGTGGAGTTTTTGTTTGAGATCTGTATCCAGTTCTGCATGTGGAGTTTTTGTTTGAGATCTGTATCCAGTTCTGCATGTGGAGTTTTTGTTTGAGATCTGTATCCAGTTCTGCATGTGGAGTTTTTGTTTGAGATCTGTGTCCAGTCCTGCATGTGGAGTGTGTCTGTGTGAGGTGTTATGTTTGATACAAGCAATGCTTGGGGTAGGGAATGGTTAGGGTCTATTAGTTTATTAAAATGATCCATTAATCTAGTTAAAACCCCATGAATCTATTAGAAAACCCACTGATCTATTAAAATAATCTATTAGAAAACCCATTGATTTATTAAAATAATCTATTAGAAAACCCACTGATCTATTAAAATCTATTAAAACAGCCCATTGATCTATTAAAATCATCAATCTATTAGAAAACCCGTTGATCTGTTAACATCATCAATCTATTAGAAAACCCATTGATCTATTAACATAATCTATTAAAACAGACCATTGATCTATTAACATAATCCATCTATTAAAATAATCCCTTCTTCTGTTAAAATCAGGTGCCTGAATTGTTTGACTCCCCCCTAGGATTAATTCCAAGTGCTGCTGATGCTTCTCTGTGGAGCTTTACTGCCTCTGGAAGAAATGGAGCAGCAATTGATGCTTGGTACCACCAAGTGCCCAGTGAAACTAACCTTCAGGCTCCACCATCACTAAAACTAGGAGGGAAAAAAAATCCTGGATAAAATTCCAGCTGCTGGAACACTGGAATCCATTGCCTGTGTGCCATAATCCTGGGGATGCAGCTCTGACTTGGGGATTTGCTTCTCACTGTGGATTCTTTTCTCTTTGTTCCCTCCTTTCTCCACCCTGCAGGAATCCATCCGAAACTAACCTTCAGGCTCCACCATCACTAAAACTAGGAGGGAAAAAAAATCCTGGATAAAATTCCAGCTGCTGGAACACTGGAATCCATTGCCTGTGTGCCATAATCCTGGGGATGCAGCTCTGACTTGGGGATTTGCTTCTCACTGTGGATTCTTTTCTCTTTGTTCCCTCCTTTCTCCACCCTGCAGGAATCCATCCGCAGCAGCGCAGCTCTTCTCCTATGCCATCCTGGGCTTTGCCCTGTCTGAAGCTATGGGGCTCTTCTGTTTGATGGTGGCATTCCT
>NW_008690057.1:1737-3584 GCF_000695815.1 Acanthisitta chloris | reverse complement strand
CGATCCTGGTCCTGCCTGTGGCTCCCAGCACGAGGTGCTCTGCGCTCAGACTGTGCTGCCAGCACAGCCTTCCACACTGACCATTAAAGCAAAGATTTCTCTAAATAAAACTCCTGCCTTTGGTTATTTCTTCAGGGTTTCTGCTCCAGTGGTTGGAGGAATTTTTGGAGGGATTTCTTGTCGTGTCATAGCCTAAGTGTGGGATAAAGCACAAGGGGAGTGTGGAATGGTGATGGGAGGGAGGAAAATTAAGGGCAACAAACAGCTCAAATGATATATTTGGCCTGGTGAAGCAAATCTCCAGGTAAAACTCCTGCCTTTGGTTATTTCTTCAGGGTTTCTGCTCCAGTGGTTGGAGGAATTTTTGGAGGGATTTCTTGTCGTGTCATAGCCTAAGTGTGGGATAAAGCACAAGGGGAGTGTGGAATGGTGATGGGAGGGAGGAAAATTAAGGGCAACAAACAGCTCAAATGATATATTTGGCCTGGTGAAGCAAATCTCCAGGAGAGGAGGTTGAGATTGGATATTGGGAAGGAATCGTTCCCGATGCTGAGGAGGTCCTGAGGCACTGGCAGAAGTTGCCCAGAGAAGCTGTGGCTGCTCCATCCCTGGAAGTGTTCCAGGCCAAGTTGGATGGGGCTTGGAGCAACTTGAGCTTGCTGGGTGCAAGGTGAGGGTGCTCACAGGTGTGATATGGTATTTGCAGACCTGAATTCTCAGGAAGTGCCCCCAGCATGGAAAGTTTTCTTCTAGAAGAGCTGGTTTCAAGGTCACACTTCATCTGCCTCCTCAAAGCATCTTTTTACACAAAGAACCACAGCTGAGGGGGTTTGTTGCTCCCCAACAGCTCCATCTCTTACAAACTGGGCTAGAACAGGGAGGAGAAATGCCCAAATCCAATGCCAATCCTGGACTTTGGGATGAGGCAGCTGCACCTTTAAAGAAGGGAAGCACAGAGAGATCTTGGCTGTTATCTGCTTTAAGTAATTGAATTACTGCAGCTACTCTGTGCTTAAAGCCTCTGGGAGTGGTTGTGCCATCCCTGGGGGTGGGAATGTGGATGTGACTTCCCTGGGGATGAGAACACCTTCATGGGGATAGGGATGGGGCTCCAGGGGTGGTTCTGTTTGGAATTGCTGCTTACACCCAGGGAGGGGAAGGGGGTGAACAGAATTTGACTTAAGAAACACCCTGAGACTAGCACAAATGTGGCTCTGAAACCAGAAAGATCTCGAGGGAGATTCCCTGGCTGGACTAGAGAGGAAAAATTCTCGATCCTGGAGATAAATGTGGACTCCTACACCAGTGACACTGCGTTTTGGGAATCTTCCCAGTTGCTAGGTTGTAGCTATTGCTGTGTCAGGCACATAGTCCTGGGAAACATCATTACTGTGTTTGAGCTGGTTAGATTTATCCTCCCTGACACATCTGGAACTGGATAAATAACTTCTTGTATCCATGTGAAGCAAAAGTGACCTTGGAGCTGGAATTGTTGTCATTTCATTGCTGTAACTGAGTACTTCTGGGCAGCTCTGCTGAGTGCTGTAGGGGTGAGATGGTCCTCAAGGACCAGAGATGCTGTGAGCCTCAGGGTTGTCCCCTGTCTCCCTCACACCTCTCCAATCCATCTGTTCTCCATCCTGACCATCCCTGGGGCAGTTGGGCTGAGCCTCTGCACCCTGGGAAGGATTTTGGGTGATGCCTGGACCCACTACTGCACCTTCCTCCAGGCTTAACCCCCATCCAGCTATGCCATCCCACCCACATCTCCCTTCTCTCCCCCCAGCCCCTTCCCCACATCCTTTTTCCCCCCAACCCCCCCCCAAAAACTCCCTTCTACCTTCCTC
>NW_008690057.1:0-1345 GCF_000695815.1 Acanthisitta chloris | reverse complement strand
CCTTCTGCCTACCTGCATCCCTGGAGATCTCCTCTCCAATCCAACTGTTCTCCATCCTCACCATCCCTGGGGAGAACTTCAGGTGCTGTCTGGACCCACTACCACACTTTGCTTTGGGCTCAAACCCTTCCCACCTATGTCTTTCCAGCCACATCTCCCTTCTCTCCCCCCAAACCTCTTCCCAACATCCTTTTTCCACCCAAACCCCCAAAATGCTTCTTTCTACCTCCATCCCTGGAGAGCTCCTCTCCAATCCACCCGTTCTCCATCCTCACCATCCCTGGGGAGGACTTTAGGTGCTGCCTGGACTCAAACCCTTCCCACCCATGTCTTTCCAGCCACATCTCCCTTTTCTCCTCCCAAACCCCTTCCCAACATCCTTTTTCCACCCAACCCCCCCTCAAATACTCCTTTCTACCTCCATCCCTGGAGAGCTCCTCTCCAATCCACCCGTTCTCCATCCTCACCATCCCTGGGGAGGACTTTAGGTGCTGCCTGGACTCAAACCCTTCCCACCCATGTCTTTCCAGCCACATCTCCCTTTTCTCCCCCCAAACCCCTTCCCAACATCCTTTTTCCACCCAAACCCCCAAAATGCTTCTTTCTACCTCCATCCCTGGAGAGCTCCTCTCCAATCCACCCGTTCTCCATCCTCACCATCCCTGGGGAGGACTTTAGGTGCTGTCTGGACCCACTGCCACACTTTGCTCTGGGCTCAAACCCTTCCCACCCATGTCTTTCCAGCCACATCTCCCTTTTCTCCCCCCAAACCCCTTCCCAACATCCTTTTTCCACCCAAACCCCCAAAATGCTTCTTTCTACCTCCATCCCTGGAGAGCTCCTCTCCAATCCACCCGTTCTCCATCCTCACCATCCCTGGGGAGGACTTTAGGTGCTGCCTGGACTCAAACCCTTCCCACCCATGTCTTTCCAGCCACATCTCCCTTTTCTCCTCCCAAACCCCTTCCCAACATCCTTTTTCCACCCAACCCCCCCTCAAATACTCCTTTCTACCTCCATCCCTGGAGACCTCCTCTCCAATCCACCTGTTCTCCATCCTCACCATCCCTGGGGAGAACTTCAGGTGCTGTCTGGACCCACTACCACACTTTGCTTTGGGCTCAAACCCTTCCCACCTATGTCTTTCCAGCCACATCTCCCTTCTCTCCCCCCAACCCTTTCCCAAAATAATTTTTCCCCCCAAACTCTCCTTTCCCCCTCCCTCCCCGGAGTCCTCCCGGGCAGTAGGAGGCGCCATGTTCTCATCACCCTCACCCACCTCCTCCATGCCTGGGCGCCGCGGAGACGCTCTATCCCGCCCCTCTATGACCGCCGGGGGCGGGCG
>NW_008690056.1:1189-3731 GCF_000695815.1 Acanthisitta chloris | reverse complement strand
GTGGAACTGCTGCCAGGGCCTGGAGCAATTTATGACCGCCCAAGGAAAGAGAGTAGCCAGGGTGCATGGGAGAACAAGTATTGCAAACTTAAATTTCTAACCTGTGTAGTATGACTACCAGAAATTAAATAATGGAATGACAGAATGATTTGGGCTGGAAAGGACCTTAAAGATTACCTAGTTCCAACCCCCCTGCCATGGGCACAGACACCTTTCACAAGATCAGGCTGCTCAGAGCTCCATCCAACTTAGCCTTGAACACCTCCAGGGATGTGGCATCCACAGCTCCTCTGGGCAACCTGTTCCTGTGCCTCGCCATCCTCACAGTAAGGAATTTTTTCCTCATATCTAATCTAAACTGCCTGCTTTCAGTTTGATTCCATTCCCTCTCATCCTGTCACTGCATGCCCTTGTAAACAATCTCCCTCCATCGTTTTGTTGGCTCCCTTCAGCTACTGGCAGGCTGCAATTAGGTCACCTCGAAGCAATCTCTTTTCCAGGCTGAGCAATGTCTTCTCCTTAGGAATATGGCAACACAAGTGAGTTTGCCTAGGTAAGGCACACACAGCCAGGCTGCACAGAGGGGGAACACAGAGTATCACAGCACAGGAACAGGGAGCGACTGTGAACAGAGCTCTTCGTCCTGGGTGACACCCTGAGACAGGAAGAGTGACTGTGTCTCTGTACTCACTGGCTGGAGGTGAGAACAGAGGTGCCCTCCACTGTGTACTGTGCCTAGCTGAGATGGGGTTGATGTCCCCCCAGCAGCGCTCACAGCGCTGTGCTCTGAGCTGTGAAAGTGTTGAGCAAACACTGGTGTTTGGCTCAGGCTGAGCAGAGCTGGCACAGCATCAGCACTCCACCCATTCCACCCCCACCAGCAGGCTGGGACTGGGCAAGGCCTGGGGAAGGTACACAGCTAGGACAGCTGACCCGCACTGACCCAAGGGACATTCCAGACCATGTGACATCAGCTCAGATATGAAAGCTAGGAAAAGGAGGAGGAAGGGGGAGATGTGTGACTTTTGCTTTCTGCAGCAATCCCTGCACAGGCTGAGGCCCTGATTCCCAGGAAGTGACTGGACATCGTGTGCTGATGTGAAGTAGAGAAGAACTTTTTTTCTTCTGCTTGTACGTGCACAACCTTTTGCTTTTGGCTTAATAAACTGCCTTACCTCAACCTACAAGTTGTTTTCCAGGTTATTTTCTCTCCAGCTGAGAAGGGGGAGGGATAGGGCAGTTTGGTGTGCACCTGGCATCCAGCCAAGGCCAACTCAACAGGGCACGATGTAAGGGACATTTCTTATGGAATGGCATTTGACACACACAGAGCAGAGGCTTCCTTAAGTCATTAGATCAACCCACAGGACAGAAGTGACTTTGCTGCAGCCTTGTCCCCAGGTGCCAGAAAGCCATGCTAGGGGGGACCTGTGCCATGAAGATAGTCTGGGAGAGCTCAGCACCTGATGTTACCTGTGCAGGTCCCTGCAGTGGGTGACCAGGGAGCTCCTCCCAGTCCCTCAGGCTGCTGCTTTATGCTGAGGGCCCCCAGCAAGGAGAACCTGTCCTGGTAATTGGATCCTCCAGGATGCAATCCTTTGGAGTTGTATTTCAGTTCCTGCTTACACCCACGTTGACAACCCACTTTCCAGCTGACCACCGAGTTTATTCCTTCATCCCCCACTCCACTGACCACAGACCATGCTGTACTTTACAGCAGCCTGGACACACCAGGAGGGCTGTGCCATGCCTCCTCCCAGCCCTCAGTGCTGGGTCTTAGCCATCATGGGCAGCACCAACATACACTGAAAATGTTCAACAACATCTTCCCTACTTGTACATCCCGTTATGCTTGGCTTGGGTTTGGGGTTTTGTTTGTCTGTGGTGGGATGGGCTTTGTTCTGCAGCTTCATGACATGATTAACTCCTCTGCTGACCCACTGGGCCAGAAACCATTCCTGTGCACTGCTGCCCATCCTTTCACCCTGCTGTACAGCTGGTTGTGCCTGCACACAGCACTTGGCCTTGACCCCTAGTCCATGCCATGCTGCATGTCTGTGTCTGTCCATCCTCCACCTGCCATGGCCTTTTTGTGTTCTAGTCAAATTATCTGAAATAAAGAGTTTGGGCCTGTGAGAACATTCAGCAGGGAGCAATCTACACCTGTAACTGCCCCTGAGGGCAGCAGGGCTCACACAGCACAGTGATGCCTGCTGGTGTGAGTGAAGAGAAAACACATCTTCCAGCAATGTCTGCAAAATACCTGAGACTAGAGAGACTGAGAGAAGGCAAACCTGCTCCTCTGTAGCAACAGGCTCCTGGTCACAGGGTACTTTCCCTGCCAGCCTAGGCAGCAGTGCCCACAGCAGTTGCTCAACACCTCCTTCCCTCTTGCAGTACTGTGCCAGATGGTGCCTGCTCTGATAACTATGGCACACAGATCCTACACCCCTGCCCTGGGGCAAGTGGGACGAAACCCTCTCCTGTGCTCAGCACCCCACTCAGAGCTGATAGAGCGGAGGTGGATGAGATCATAGAATCA
>NW_008690056.1:0-941 GCF_000695815.1 Acanthisitta chloris | reverse complement strand
GATAAAACACATCTTCCAGCAATGTCTGCAAAATACCTGAGACTAGAGAGACTGAGAGAAGGCAAACCTGCTCCTCTGTAGCAACAGGCTCCTGGTCACAGGGTACTTTGCCTGCCAGCCTAGGCAGCAGTGCCCACAGCAGTTGCTCAACACCTCCTTCCCTCTTGCAGTACTGTGCCAGATGGTGCCTGCTCTGATAACTATGGCACACAGATCCTACACCCCTGCCCTGGGGCAAGTGGGACGAAACCCTCTCCTGTGCTCAGCACCCCACTCAGAGCTGATAGAGCGGAGGTGGATGAGATCATAGAATCATAGAATCAACCAGGTTAGAAAAGACCTCCAAGGTCACCAAGTCCAATCCTACTATGGTCACTAGACCATGGCACTAAGTGCCACATCCAGTCTCAGCTTGAAAACCTCCAGGGACGGGGAATCCACCACCTCCCTGGGCAGCACATTCCAATTACTCTCTCATTAAAAAAATCATCTTAATGATGAGATTTTATTTAGTAATTGTATCTTTGCTACAACATCTCACAAATTCAAGCACAGAAAAGTTGCATTTAAGGTTAAAACTTCCTCTGAGAATTGTGTTAACCACTGAAACAGAAAACTTCAGATAGGTGATGGTTTCGTGCAACTTTTAAGCCTAACATTAAAAACACATAAAAAAAGTCAATCCTAAAAATACAAATCTTGGCTTGAGAAACATGTTGTGGTTTAGACATGGTTTTGGCTTTTTTTAAATTTGCTAAATAGCCCGGACCTGAGGGGCCCAGAGCTGAGCACAGGATTCAAGGTGTGGCCTCACCAGGGGCAGAATACCCTCCCTGGCCCTGCTGCCCACGCTGTCCCTGCTGCAGCCCAGGATTGCATCGCCCACCTGAGCACTCTGTGGCTCTGTGCAGCTCAGAGCTGATGCTCCCGCTGATGCTCCG
>NW_008690055.1:0-5682 GCF_000695815.1 Acanthisitta chloris | reverse complement strand
ACGTTGCGACGCCCGCGCGCTGAAATTGTGGATTCCCTCCCCAATTTCGGCCCAGGGTCAGCAGAGAGCGAGGCAAAAGGGGCAGGGGGGGCAGAGCCGGCGGCGCTGAGCGAGCCAAACACCGCGGTCTTGACAGTGTTCCCGACAGCCGTGAACTCAAGCCATTATGACTTTTACAATTAAATATGATTTGCACTGTTCTGAGATGGGTGCGGTTCTTTGGCAGAAACAGCGGAGAAACGGATTGCACGTGGCGATCGATACTGTGGACGGTTTTTGAAGTGTTCTTTTTGAAGCTTTAAACCTGGTGGTTCCAAGGAGAAGCAGCTCTCGGTGGGAGTAGTGGTTGGGATGGGCATTGGTTTGGGTGCCCGGGGTGAGCTGGGGGTCGGTCCAGCAGTGATGTCTCTCCCGGGTGCTCTGCACAGTGGTGTGTTGAGGCAGGAGGTGACTGGGCGTGTGGTGCTGCCTCTGTGCTCTCCTGGAGGCTTCGCTGGCCCAGACCCCGCAGAGCTGCCGCAGGTTCCTCCTGGCTCTGTGGTGTGAGCTCTGCCTGAGTTTGGGAGAAGGTGGAACCTGCTGCTGCTAACACCTCTGCTTTATGAGCTCTCCAACGCAGCTCTTTACATCAGGCTCTGCTGTAAGGCTGTGTGTCTGAAGGCTCTGGTACTTGGCTCTGGTGTTGGGTGTTCAGAGAGGTTTGTCCGACCCACGTGTGGTCCCTGCTGGGCCCTGTCTGACTGCACAGTGCAGCTCCTGCCCAGACAGTCAGAATTCCAATGTCAGGATAGAAATGTTGCACGGCGACGTTTTTCCCCTTGTGCCTTTGATGATTCTTCGGTGGTCTCGTGTTCCTGCCCAGCCTGGCAGGTGTTTTGGTGCTTCCACGAATGAAGCACAGAACCATCCAGGTTGGAGGAGATCTCTGTGGTCATCAAGTCCAACCCTGAACCTGTCCCTGCTGGAACCCCCAAACCCTAACCCAGATCCTCCAGTGCCACATCAGACACCTCTGAAACACCTCCAGGGATGGTGACTGCACCACCTCCCTGGGCAATATCCCAGGGCCTCAACACCACAACAGGGAAAACATTTCTCCTCACATCCAATCTGACTCTGCCCTGGCTCAGCTCAAGGCCATTCCCTCTCTCCTCTCCCTCAGCCCTGGCAGGACACACATCCCACACCTCTCTCCAGCCCTGGCAGGGAGCTGAAGGGAGAGGAGACTTCTAAAATAGCACTGAAAGGTGACATGGACACAAACACACATCGTTTCCTCTGCTGAACGTGTTCAAATTGGTGCCTTCCATAAAATTAAGACTCTTGTTCCCTCACTTGCACTACTGAAAACTTTGTGGGAAGTGCTGAGCAGTGAGTTCTGAAGGAGGCAGTGAGGCAGTAGGTGTTAGAGCACAGTTGGAATGGTGAAGTCCAAGCCTGAACTTGTGTTCATGCCCTGAAGCTTGTGAATCCCTAACTTTATGGATGGCTCTAATGGATTTCAGTGTCTTTTCCCAGCACCTTGCTGAATTAGTTCCAGCAGGAGTTATCTCCCTGCATTACTGGGCAGAGGAGACACTTCAGGTCTAAAAGTGTCCTAAATGCTCCACAGGTGGTTCAGGATCTCTTTACACGGATTAGTGATGAGTTTCAGGGTTTTTCTGTGAGCAGTGGAGGCAGAGTGGGGTGCAGCAGATCCTGAGCTCCTGCCTGCAGATGTGCTACTGTTAACTTACAGGTTTGGGGTGTTTTGTTCCTCTCTAGTGAAGCATGAACCAATTCTGTCTCTTGGTGGTTATTGACAGACCCTAATGCTAAATGCAGCCACTTTGGGATTGGAACTTCCTCCCTGAGAGATCAGCAGAGGGAACTGAGCTGCCCATCAGTGGATCAGAGCTTGGCTCGGGGCACAGCTCAGCACTGCAGAGTGAAGCTGTTACAGAACTGGTGAGAGCTCAGCCTGAGACAGCTGATCTGGTCAGAATGCAGATGTGCAGCACAACTGGGGGTGATGTTAGCAGTGAGTATTGCAGCAGCCTGGAGAAGAGAAGGTTGTGTGGAGAGCTCAGAGCACCTTGCAGGAGCTGAAGGGGCTCCAGGGAAGCTGCAGAGGGATCTGTGTTAGGAGCTGCAGGGACAGCACAAGGGGCAATGGGCACAAATTGAAGGAGGGAAATTGAGGTTAGATGTTAGGCAGAAGTTTTGCCTGTTCTGGTGGTGAGACCCTGTCCCAGGGTGCCCAGGGAGGCTGTGGCTGCCCCAACCCTGGCAGTGTTCACAGCCAGGTTGGATGAGCCTTGCGCAACCTGCTCTGGTGGGAGGCGTCCCTGCCCAGGGCAGGGCTTGGATCCAGGAGGATCTCTCAGCTCCATTCCACCCCCTAAAATACTATGACTCTGATTTGGGCTGGCAGATAAAAGTTCTAGTCCCTGCACCTGGGAGAGCTGAAGTGGCTGTTGAGGGAATGTTCTGTTTCAGAGGCTGCTCAAAGGTTTCCTTTGGGTAGTGCAGTGAGATGTTTCTTTCTTCCAGCGCAAACAGTTCTTGTAACAAGCCAAAGTGTTTCAAAACCACAATTTTTACCAGAACTTGTGCTTAAATTGGTGTTTTTAGCCCAAGACAAACCTCCAGTGCCAGTCACTGGTGTAGACCTGAGCAGCACTGTGGCCATGTCCACTTGTGTGACTCCAGAACTAGCCCAGTTGGATTCCTCTCAGCCACTCGTGTGCAGAAGTTTGTTGGTTTGCACTTGCTGTTGAGTGAGTGCCAGAAAACCATGGGTTATACATGGAGGAAACCTGCCAGAGTTTGCAGAAGGAAGGAGCTGCAGGTTTCATGCTGAGGGAGCTCAAGGCTCAGATGGAAAGGGAGTCAGAAGGACCTGGAAGTCCCACGAGCTCAGGTGGCTTTGGGCACTGGCAGGGAGGGCAGTGGCAGCTGAGCAATCTCTGCTGCCTCACACCATTGTTGTCATGATGTCAACACAATTCCTTGGGGGAAAAACAATCTCATTACGGGATTAGCTGCAGTGAGACTGATCTTCCAGCTAAGGAGGATCTGGAAGGTCTTAAACCCATTGGGTTTAACCTGTGCAGGGTTTGCAGGTCGGGTTGGCACCGGAGTGATCTTGCAGTGGGAGTGCTGCAATCAGTGGCACTTTGCATTTAGTGTTTCATGTTGAACACTCACCCAGGGTTTGGTCCTCAGCTGCTCAGGTTTGTAGCCAGGGAAATGATCTTCACATTGGTGTGGCATGAACTGAGCAGGAAGTGTCAGACCCAACAGTTGTGTATTGGAGGGGGTTGGTCTTAGCTTAACTCTTGGTTAACTTTTGAAGCAAAATCTACTTTCTTCAGGGAGCAAATAACACCTTCCCTGAAGGGCAGTGACCCAGGCCAGGGTCTCTCTGCTGTCCCAGGGCTCTGTGGGGTGTTTGGAGCTATCCCAAGTGCAGCTCTTGACATCCCATAGACCTCAGTCCTCACTTGGACCTTCAGGGCTGGAGATACTACAAACTGGACCTATGGAAAACACCCCAAACTCAAGGTTAGAGTGGAAGGCTCCAAGGAGAAGAAAATGTTATTCCTCACAGTTTGATATCAAATACAGTCAGCAGATTTTCATATTAAAATGCTTTTATTGAGAGGTAAAAGGTTAAAACTTCGTGCCTAGTGTTGCTGAGCAGTGTCTTCTGAGCAGAGATAAGCCAGGGAGCCTCAGCAGGAGGAATTCAGTCCCAAACCACATTTGTTACGTGTCAGGAAAGTGCTGAATGTAATGATCCTCTCCCCTGATAATAATCAGACCTTACTAGCCCCAGTGCCTTTCCTAGCTAAAGTAGCAGTTGCTCAAATGAAAGGCAAAAAAAAAAAAAAAGTCTTGCACAGGAGTTTTCTTCTCACACACTGGAACTCTCAGGGAAGGAAGTGCAGGGACAGCTCTGACCTCTTCTCTCTGGGCCCAGGGACAGGACCCAGGGAATGGGCTGAAGTTGTGTCAGGGCAGGGGTAGGCTGAGATTAGCAACTGGTTCTTCTTTCCCCAGAGGTGTTTGGGCCCTGAACAGCTCCCAGGGCAGTGTCACAGCCCCAAGGCTGACAGAGCTCCAGAGGTGTTTGGCCAATGCTCTCAGCACAGGGTGTGAGTGTCAGGGATGTCTGTGCAGGGCAGGGGTTGGACTGATGATCCTCAGGGTCCCTTCCAGCTCTGGTTGCTCTGTGATTTGCTGTGGGAACACACCTTGGTTCCTTCTAACAGCAGACGTGGACTGACATGAAATAATACTGTGCAGATGCTCCCAAAGGAAATCCAAGCTGCCCCTGGGCCTTTGCCAAGCTGTCTGAGAAAGGTCAACATGCTGCAGCCAAACTGCAGCTTCACCTGCTCAGAGGGTCAAGGGAAGTGTTGCGTAAACTGACAAAACATCTGAGCAAAGATCCTGAGGGCTATTTTTGGCTTTCAGTTTCTCTCGACTGACTCACCTTCCCAGCACTGTCTTTTCCTTCTTGCTGGAGATCTGTAAACACAACTCCTCTGGCTGGAAGCCTCTCACAGCCCCAACATGCCCAAATGTGCTTGTATGGGACTAATGCAAACAACAGCCCCAGGCAGCAGCAGCTCCTCAGGGAGAGCAGCCACTGCTGCTGCACTTCCCTTCCACATTGGCCCCTTCATCAGGAACATTTCCTGGGACTTGTTTAATTTGGCCCATGGGGTGATGTTCCCATGACCAGCAGTGTCCTCTTGACAAAGCTCTGAGCTCTGTGAGGCTGAGGAGCTGCAGAGCTGCTCAGAGCTCTCGGGTGAGCTGAAGGCATTAATTCATGTGGACTTGGCTTTGAGTTGTCCTCGCTCAACAAACTGCATTGCAGAGCTCCTCTGCTTTCAGTGCCCGAGCGATGTCACCGCGGGATCTGCTGCATTTCTCACCATTCCCTGCACAACCAGTGAGGACCAGCCGAGAGGTGTTCACACGGCCCGAGTGTCCCGGCCAGGAACAGCTAATTATAGCTCAGTTAATCAGCGCGGCAGGTTCCGGGAGCCGCTGGTGTGCACAGCCCAAGGATTTACAACCAGCTAAGCTTTCCCTCATGGCAGATCCTCTATGGCCAGAGCTCAGCACAGCGCGTTCCACAGCCCAGCGCCGGCACTGGGAGGGACCCTCGGGCACTGGGAGGGACCCTCGGGCACTGGGAGGGACCCTCGGGCACTGGGAGGGACCCTCGGGCACTGGGAGGGACCCTCGGGCACTGGGAGGGACCCTCGGGCACTGGGAGGGACCCTCGGGCACTGGGAGGGACCCTCGGGCACTGGGAGGGACCCTCGGGCACTGGGAGGGACCCTCGGGCACTGGGAGGGACCCTCGGGCACTGGGAGGGACCCTCGGGCACTGGGAGGGACCCTCGGGCACTGGGAGGGACCCTCGGGCACTGGGAGGGACCCTCGGGCACTGGGAGGGACCCTCGGGCACTGGGAGGGACCCTCGGGCACTGGGAGGGACCCTCGGGCACTGGGAGGGACCCTCGGGCACTGGGAGGGACCCTCGGGCACTGGGAGGGACCCTCGGGCACTGGGAGGGACCCTCGGGCACTGGGAGGATCCCCAAGCACTGGGAAGATCCTTGAGCACTGGGAGGATCTCTCCGGGCACTGGGAGGATGCCCCGGGCCGTGCCGTGCTGAGCC
>NW_008690054.1:0-451 GCF_000695815.1 Acanthisitta chloris | reverse complement strand
AAAAAATGGCCAAAACCACCAGAAAAAAAATAACCAGAACCATCAGAAAAAAAACACCAAAAGCAAAAGAAAGGCTCCAATAAATGTAAAACTTTGACAAAAAAAGCTTTGCTAGAAAATTAGAATGATGTGGTTCTTTCTAATAGACTGCAGCATACAGTCATAATATGTAAAAAACTACAAAGGAACAGAAAAAACACCAAAAGGACCAGAAAAAAAACCCAAAATCACCAGAAAAAAAATTACCAAAAACACCAGAAAAAAACACCAAAAGCACCAGAAAGAAACGACCAAAACCATCAGAAAAAACAACAAAATCACCAGAAAAAAACGACCAAAAGCCCCAGAAAAAAACACCTAAACCACCAGAAAAAAATACCAAAACCACCAGAAAAAAATGACTAAAATCACCAGAAAAAAACACCAAAACCACCAGAAAAAAAAAACAAAA